>NC_061109.1:67112661-67115161 GCF_015104395.2 Macrobrachium nipponense
ATAAGATCCAACAGTACATGAACAGGAATAAGGGATACCAACAGAACAAACTATTCGGAACCAACCAAAAAAGACTATACAGCCAACTAAGAGGAAAGACAACCACCAGAAATTGCTGAAGCCGAACCAAGTAAGAGACTCTGGGAATACATATGGAGCAATCCGGTATCACACAACAAACATACAACATGGCTCCAGGAAGTCAAGGAAGAAGAAACAGGGAGAATAAAACGAAGATTCAAAGAGATCATGACAGACACAGTCAGACACCAACTAAAGAAAATGCCAAACTGGAAAGCCCCAGGTCCCGATGAAGTCCATGGATACTGGCTCAAAAACTTCAAGGCCCTACACCCACGAATAGCAGAACAACTCCAGCATTGTATCTCAAATCACCATGCACCCAAATGGATGACCACAGGAAGAACATCCTTAGTACAAAAAGACAAGAGTAAGGGAAATATAGCCAGTAACTACAGGCCTATCACCTGCCTACCAATAACGTGGAAGTTACTAACAGGTATCATCAGTGAAAGGCTATACAACTACCTAGAGGAGACAAACACCATCCCCCACCAACAGAAAGGCTGCAGAAGGAAGTGTAGGGGCAAAAAAGACCAGCTCCTCATAGACAAAATGGTAATGAAGAACAGTAGGAGAAGGAAAACCAACCTAAGCATGGCATGGATAGACTATAAGAAAGCCTTCGACATGATACCACACACATGGCTAATAGAATGCCTGAAAATATATGGGGCAGAGGAAAACACCATCAGCTTCCTCAAAAATACAATACGCAACTGGAATACAATACTTACAAGCTCTGGAATAAGACTAGCAGAGGTTAATATCAGGAGAGGGATCTTCCAGGGCGACTTACTGTCACCACTACTCTTCGTAGTAACCATGATTCCCATGACAAAAGTACTACAGAAGATGGATGCCGGGTACCAACTCAAGAAAAGAGGCAACAGAATCAACCATCTGATGTTCATGGACGACATCAAGCTGTATGGTAAGAGCATCAAGGAAATAGATACCCTAATCCAGACTGTAAGGATTGTATCTGGGGACATCAGGATGGAGTTTGGAATAGCAAAATGCGCCTTAGTCAACATACAAAAAGGCAAAGTAACGAGAACTGAAGGGATAAAGCTACCAGATGGGAGCAACATCAAACACATAGATGAGACAGGATACAAATACCTGGGAATAATGGAAGGAGGGGATATAAAACACCAAGAGATGAAGGACATGATCAGGAAAGAATATATGCAGAGACTCAAGGCGATACTCAAGTCAAAACTCAACGCCGGAAATATGATAAAAGCCATAACCACATGGGCAGTGCCAGTAATCAGATACAGCGCTGGAATAGTGGAATGGAGGAAGGCAGAACTCCGCAGCATAGATAAAAAAACCAGGAAACATATGACAATACACAAAGCACTACACCCAAGAGCAAATACGGACAGACTATACATAACACGAAAGGAGGGAGGGAGAGGACTACTAAGTATAGAGGACTGCGTCAACATCGAAAATAGAGCACTGGGGCAATATCTGGAAACCAGTGAAGACGAGTGGCTAAAGAGTGCATGGGAAGAAGGACTAATAAAAGTAGACGAAGACCCAGATATATACAGAGACAGGAGAATGACAGACAGAACAGAGGACTGCCACAACAAACCAATGCACGGACAATACATGAGACAGACTAAAGAACTAGCCAGCGATGACAATTGGCAATGACTACAGAGGGGAGAGCTAAAGAAGGAAACTGAAGGAATGAGAACAGCGGCCCAAGATCAGGCCCTAAGAACCAGATATGTTCAAAGAACGATAGACGGAAATAACATCTCTCCCATATGTAGGAAGTGCAATACGAAAAATGAAACCATAAACCACATAGCAAGCAAATGCCCGGCACTTGCACAGAACCAGTACAAAAAGAGGCATGATTCAGTGGCAAAAGCCCTCCACTGGAGCCTGTGCAAGAAACATCAGCTACCTTGCAGTAATAAGTGGTACGAGCACCAACCTGAGGGAGTGATAGAAAACGATCAGGCAAAGATCCTCTGGGACTATGGTATCAGAACGGATAGGGTGATACGTGCAAACAGACCAGACGTGATGTTGATTGACAAAGTCAAGAAGAAAGTATCACTCATTGATGTCACAATACCATAGGACACCAGAGTTGAAGAGAAAGAGATGGAAAAAATGGATAAGTATCAAGATCTGAAAATAGAAATAAGAAGGATATGGGATATGCCAGTGGAAATCGTACCCATAATCATAGGAGCTCTAGGCACGATCCCAAGATCCCTGAAAAGGAATCTAGAAAAACTAGACGCTGAAGTAGCTCCAGGACTCATGCAGAAGAGTATGATCCTAGAAACGGCACACATAGTAAGAAAAGTGATGGACTCCTAAGGAACAGGATGCAACCCGGAACCCCACACTATAAATACCACCCAGTCGAATTGGAGGACTGTGA
>NC_061109.1:67127661-67147661 GCF_015104395.2 Macrobrachium nipponense
CTATTCATTCGGTTGTGAAATGAGGAGAGTCGAGTACGATAGTCACTTAGGTATTATGTCGTGGAGACAGCAAATTCGACTTTTTAACTTACAAGGAAAAATTGACACATTTCAACTTGTAAAACTAAATAACATAACTTAAAACTTATTGACATATATGTATATATAATATTTAGTTGCTCTTTGTCATTCACCTCTTAGTTTTTAGTTTCATGACTTTTATGTACAGGTGAAGTAGAGTGCTAATTGTCTGATTCTTTATAGATTAGAGCATGGACTGATTCACTTCAGTACTAATCGTAAAGAGAGAGAGAGAGAGAGAGAGAGAGAGAGAGAGAGAGAGAGAGAGAGAGAGAGACGGACACAAAATAATATCCGCACCAGGATTCAGAGTCATGTAACGGAAAAAGTTACAAAAATGTTTTCGGAACAGTTTCGAATTCCGAGTCGTTTTATGACATTCGCACTCCTGGAATAAATAACAAAAAAATCCACATTCATGAAGGCATATTCAGATACAATGTAACTATTTTTCATCCGTGTTGAAGTTTATTTCAGAGGACCATCGTCGATTTCAATTCGACGCGATGCGTCCATTTCAGGCAAGTGTTCTCTCTCTCTCTCTCTCTCTCTCTCTCTCTCTCTCTCTCTCTCTCTCTCTCTCTCTGCTTTGACCCGTGTATATCTTCCATATTTACCCTTTCACGCAAGTAAAATGCGTATCTATAATCTGAATTTATCTAATCGTTTTATGAAATTGAGGCTGTCAAGAGAAGCGCCGGGCCACTTTCGGCCATTCGGTGCTTTAGAGTGTTGGAGCGGTTGGACAGCGAAATAAAGAGACCCGGATAAAAAGGAGATGAAGTACAAGGTTCTCAAACGTGGAACTTTGAAGATAAAATCATAACTGCACATAGAAATGAGAATTAGAGAAGGTTGGACAGGAAGACTGAAGAAAGGCAACGGAAATGGAGATAAAATAAATGGCTAAAAGGTGAGTGAATGGGCACTGCAAAAATCCTTTACTAATGCCTACAGTGCACCACGTAAGGTGCACTGACGGATATGATTGCAGAAGTTAAATTATAATTTTTATTATGAATTTTACATGTAACCAAATTTTCTGGTTGAATTAATGCCGAGGAGGAGTTTTCGAAAACGTTTTATTCTTGTCTTCAATTTCTTTCGCTCTGCTTTCGACATCAGCATGAGATAAGTGAAATAAAAAAGAATATAATTCTTACAAAAAAAAAAAAAAAAAAAAGAAATCTCTTCTAACTCGGTTTCGTCAGGAAACAATTTTTGACATTAAGTGATCCCACGAAGAGAGAAACAATGAAAAACTTCTGACAGAACAGTTACTAAAAAAAGGCAGATACAATTTGATCAACTGACAAACTTCAACAGCGAGAACAAATGTAAGCAATGTCTTTTTTCTCAGTTCTTACGTCAGAGAGCAACAGTCTTTGTTGAGTGAGGAAATGGCGCGGAAAACATGAACTATTTTTTTTCTGACGACTTTGTCAGTGATTATTTCGAATTTATTTTCTGTTTTGCATTTCATTGTTTCATTTGAAATATATGAGTGATAGAGTAACGCTATTGGAAAGTCTCACAGTGTATATCAGGAATTTGTTTCTGAAAACACAAAGAAAAATGCTCCAAAATAATTTAATTTGAAGTCATTCCCAGATCCTGTTTTCCTAAAAAAAATTTTATAACAAACAAACACCCAATCGTCTTCAGCCTTATTCAGTATCTCCACACATTTATAATCCCCGTTTATGACGTCAGAAATCAATTCGTACAATCGAATTTCCTTTCCAGAACACTCTCCGATTTGATTCTCCTTAACGAACTGGAATAAAAACTGCGTTCGAAATTAGGTCTCCCGTTCCACATATAGCATAGTTGCATTTCCAAAATTTATGGAAGCTATTGAGCATTGCAATAGGCAATTTCGTTCAAGGCAACTTCAAGTCCATCAGAACGTGACTCCTTCCGCCTATAACCTGCGCTTTTTGAAGAATGGAAGTTTGTGTAGTTCCCACAGAGTAGAGTACGCAGATCCTGCAGAGAGAGAGAGAGAGAGAGAGAGAGAGAGATGAAAGAAGTGACAAGGGACAGAGAGGCTGAGCTCAACATATCATTACACTTCAAATCTACTTTCAATACAGGACCAGGAAAAATACTAAACCATTTAAAATGCACATAAAGAACCTGTCTCCAGTCCAACAGAAAAACATAAATTACAACAAGAAAATATTATATAATTCATTTTCAAGCTTTAGCTGGATATGATTTTTGACAATTTATCTCTTTTCAATTGATTTTAATCCCTAAACGATTGGACTTTAGGATGATAATTAAAACGTAAATAATGTTACCAGTTCATCTTCATAAAAGGTGAAATTATGTTCATTAAAAGGCATTAAATTTTGTATACGGTAGAATCTTCGGAAATGGACTATCCCTCAAACTTTATGTGATATATGCATATATATATATATATATATATATATATATATATATATATATATATATATATATATATATATGTATATATATATATATATATATATATATATATATATATATATATATATATATATATATATATATATATATATATATATATATTATATATATATATATATATATATATATATAGAGAGAGAGAGAGTGAGAGAGAAGAGAGACGAGAGAGGAAGAGCGAGAGAGAGAGAGAGATTTTAGAGAGAGCTTTTGCTATGATCTCCAGTAATGTAATGGGAGGCTGAACTGAATTGCAGATGTTTATTCATGGTGAACGGAAATTTCTTTATTACAGCCTTTAAAAACGAATGATTTGCTGTAAATGTTACTTTTAGGTAAAGAGGAGCAGTCTAAACTTAAATCAATTTTTTAGGACTTACGCAGGAATGTTTCACCAAATTGTGTCACTGTATACATACATACGTACATACATACATACATGCATATGTATGGAGGCCGAAACTATTGGGTATTCTCTAAGAAAAAAACTATTCATTTTCCCATGTGGACTCCAATTGAATTAATATATCTTCGTGCCTAGGAAGATTACCAGCACTCTATGTATATGTGTGTGTGTGCGTGTGCCCGCGCGCGGTTGTGTATATGGTTGTCCGCGTGTATCAGTGTATCTGTCTACCCTCATTTTCATCTCCTTAAAGCTCTGCTTTCTTTCCAAATGTATATAGTTATTTTGATCAAAGTAACTCTCCTTTACAAGCTCTCTCTTTATCTCTAAGCTTTCTTATCCCAAAGTATTGAGTTCTGGAAGGCGATTTCTGACGCAGCCATTTCTTCCTCGTTATCGAATAATCCCGGACAATTTCCAATCTCTCTCTCTCTCTCTCTCTCTCTCTCTCTCTCTCTCTCTCTCCCTTCGGAGGATTCTCGGTAATGCCCCTTGAAGGTGGCAATTTTACGCCGCAACGGAAGACAAAGGATTAGATAAAAGTTCACGGGAAAATAAAAGGATATAAATTTCATTTTTCTCCCTTGGGTGCCTTTGATAGGAGTTGGATATGCTATGAAAAACAAAGATAGAAGTGTTTTCCTCTTTCTCTCTGTTTGTGCGCATACACACGCACAGACGCGCACACACACACACACACACACACACACACACACCACACACACACACATATATATATATATATATATATATATATATATATATATATATATATATATATATATATATATATATATATATATATGCTTGAGTTTGTGTGTGTAAGTATACATATATTTCAAGTTGCCCAAATTCCACACTACTAACCTTTAGGTCAGTCAATTAGTCTTCATTGTTACCTGATCACGGCTGGCTCTAGAGGTTCCAGTGGATGAGAAATCTCAGGAACAATATTCCGAAGGAGAGGAGCGCTCAGTAGAGGCTGTCAACCCCATTGGGGGAGGAAACAGGAGCTGATATCTTTCGTTGTGTTGATCATCATTTTATGACAAGTTAAAATTAGGAAGTAAATGTTTGCATTAGTAAATTTCAAAATACCCTAAGATTCGTGCAGTCTAGTCGAAATTTATTTTGACAGGGAGAGATTGATGTTTTTAGTTTATGTATGTATGTTAAAAAGCCTTTCTCTATAACGAAGTATTTTATATAATTCTAAGATATAATAAGAAAATAAACCATCCTAAAATATATTTTTCGTCAGTTTCTCTAATGCATAATAATATAGGCAGTGAAGGAATCAGACTGTCTTCCCCATAGCCTTATAATATCTCGTCCACATTGTTTTCGAAGCATCTGTCATGCCACAATATTTTTTCAATAGATGGCAGTTATTTAACACTTGGCATTGCAGTCTCTTCTCACGAATACTGTCTTGCGCATCCGCTTAACAACGTAGTGCATTCTTATTTTATACCAAAATATATCGCCCTTTATGAAATAAAAAGCTTAACCCTTAAATTCTCGATCTTTTTTAAGCGTTTCGAGTCGACATCTGAGGAAGCCTTCCTCTCTTCTTTCTCTGTTTTCAGTAACATTGCAACACTCAGCACGAGAAATAAAATCTGTGTATTGTTCCTTTTCTCTTCTTCCCTGTGGTACACCCAACTATTTATCTACTTGGACATATATTGATCCGGGACAGAATAAGGTTCAATGTTCCTCGTGAAGTAAGCGTACATTCAAAGTACACTCAGTTTCCCTAGACATTCCACATCCCGGGAGAAAACGTCTGCCTTCCCAATAATTGTACCCTATTCAGTCCTGTCAATCCACATTCCACAGTCAAATGCCAATATCATCTTCCACAGGCGAATGCTAATAAAGTTCTTCAGTGGAAATAAAAAAAATGTAAGTTAAAAAAAAAAAGTCGTTTTGTCAATTATTTTCCACGGTTAATGGCAATTATTCTCTGAATTACTCGAATTCAACGTGTTTCGTAAGAGTTACCTAAACTCGGGAAATGGGGTTGGTGTTTATGAATTTCAGCCAATCCTTTACGACTTTGTTTTTCTAAAGTTGTTTACAAACTTTCATATTCATGTGCAAGAAAATCCAAACTTTTATACTCTCTCTCTCTCTCTCTCTCTCTCTCTCTCTCTCTCTCTCTCTCTCTCTCTCTCTCTCTCTCTCTCTCTCTGATAAAGAAATAGATATCAATTGCCTTGACATTTAATATCCGTAATAATATCAGGCGATTAAAGGATTTACTTCAGGTCTTCAGGGGAAACAATCTGTTTTTAATTCTGTATCAATAATTATGTTATGTAAATGTATTATTCAATTTTTGGTTACTTTATAAAACAGGACAAACCGGAGCTAGGAACTGATGGCTTTAATTATTTTACGAAACAAAAAAATATTTATCTTCACCTAAACTTCGCTACCTCCTTAATGGAATCTATACATAAGCTCCTGACTTATCTGGAAAATATCCCTTTCTAAAAACAAATATTGCGTGTTTGAAGTAAAGATCCTATCATTTTTCCATGAATGTGCAAAGAACACACACAGACAGAGACACACAGACACAGACACAGACGCATCACACACACACACACACACACACACCTCACACACACACACACATATATATATATATATATATATATATATATATATATATATATATATATATATATATAAATATATATATATATATATATATATATTATATATATTTTATATATATATAGATATATATATATATATAGATATATAATATATATATATATAATATATGGTAATGTGGCATATGTATAACTTGATCAGTAAATATTTAAAAACGCGATGCTATGTATAAATAAAGGTAATACCACGGAGGATGATAACAAACGAGAACTACCGAGAATCGAGATCGTTCGGTATTAACGGCCCTTTACTAAAGGCAAGACCTAAAGATCTCGCAGTTCTCGTTTTTCATTTTCCTCCGTGGCATTATTTATATATATATATATATATATATATATATAATATATAATATATATATATATATATATATATATATATATATATACATACACCATATATATATATATATTATATATATATATATATATATATATAATGTGGCATATGTATAACTTGATCAGTAAATATTTAAAACGCGATGCTATGTATAAATAAAGGTAACCCCACGGAGGAAGATAAAAAACGAGAGCTGCCGAGATTGTTCGTATCAACGACCCTTTACTAAAGGCAAGACCTAAAGATCTCACCAGTTCTCGTTTTTCATTTTCCTCCGTGGCATTACCTTTATATATATATATATATATATATATATATATATATATATATATATATATATATATATATATATATATATGTGTGTGTGTGTGTGTGTGTGTGTGTGTGTGTGTGTATGTTCAATACATATTCCTGTTGGCAAATAAACTACTGTGAGAGCGATTTTTCAAGTTGAATAATTAGTGTAACTTCCCTGTTTTCCATCTTGGCTGCAACTCAACACAGCTCCTTCACTACTAAGTGCTTAATTGTGATCAGGGCATCAGAGTTACCACGGGTTTTTCCCCTCCTTGGTATCGATCTCCGGTTTCTTGGTGGTGATACAAAGCGTTGAACCATTTAGCCATGGATGCCTATGAATGTTTTATTCAAATATTTCCCTGTCACTTCTATGAAAGATTTCTGTATTCAGATATGAACATTTTGAAAAAACTAGTCAAAGTGGATGACTCTCGTTTAACTCCTGAAATCACCTCCTCGTGATAACAATCCATACTGTATACAATGATACCAAAGATATGAGTGTCATTATTCTTCATAGGTTGCTTTCAGTGCCATCAGATCCTCAGGCTCGTAAAACCTGGAAGTTTCTCTACGACTGCCTCGTGTTCACGAAAGGTTAAACTATTCTAGAGAAACGAAAATGTCACTGAGCTTGAAATGTCTTGAGTAGAAGCTTTTATATTTCTTTATGACTGCTACTCTCGACTTTTCATATCGTGGGGTTTAGGTGAGAACACTTCGAAACTTGAAATTTATTCAATTAGGGAATAAGATTTTCAAAATATATTAAGTCTGTTGTTTATGTAGTAATGAAACTGTTGAGAGTTTGGCTTTATCAAGGGCGAAGTAATGTTTGTGATAATATTTACATATTAAATAAATTCTTCTTGTCTATTTACCAGTTAAACATATAAATGTTTTTTGCATACTGATAAATTCATAAACGAACAAAATGACCACCAAATGACCACTCATTCTCAACGTGTCTCCGAATTCCTTCGGAATATTAAAATTATTTTTAAATTAACACCTTTTATGATTGCATTAATGATTCTTCTTGATTTTGAAACCTGAAATTTTGCTGTGCAAGATTTTACTTATAAATAGTAGAAAAAACCTTTTATAGATTCAAACGAAAAAAACATTTAGAAAAAATACACAACATTAAGTAGAGAGAGAGAGAGAGAGAGAGAGAGAGAGAGAGAGAGAGAGAGAGAGAGAGAGAGAGAGACAGACAGACAGACAGACAGACAGACAGACAGATTCTTTAACAGTTACTGAGCATTGTTTAAGTTATGCAATGATATTTTAAGTTATACAATAGTCAGTGTTTGTTAAGAATGCTATAGTTATTTCATGGACAAAATATCCACAAAAATATTGATGAGAATTCAACCTCATGTATCTCACGTTGTACCATTATCAGGCCAAGAATTATTAATCCAGCAAAACTCCCTTTGGGCATTTTAAACTCAAGTCTGATACTTAGGAGATACAAGCGTGGTTGGTGTTTGTGCGGTTACGCCTTTTTGTTTTGTTTTTTTGCCGCAGAAACCGGCGAATTTAATTAAAACTTTTCCTCCTCCGCCTCATATTCTTCCGGCAAAATGCAGGGTTTCTATGTCGGCTCTGAAAACCCAGTGTTGTTGTTCGGTTTGGTTTTCCAGTGGTTTCATTTATTTATCGAGTGTTTAATGCAAATCGTTTCATTATTAATCTATAATATATATATATATAAATATATAATAGTATATATATATATATATAAGGTAATAGTATATATATTTGTATATATATATATTTATATATATTATAATATAATATATATAATATATATATATATATTTATATATTTATTATATATAATATATAATATATACATATATATAGTATATATATATATATATAATTAATAATATATATATAATATATAAATAATAATTATATATATTATAATATAATATATATTATATATATATACATATATAATAATATTATATTATATATAATATATATATATACTTATATATATATATGTCTATATACCGTATAATTATATATATATATATATATTTTATAATATATACACTATATATAATTATATATATAATATTAATATATATAATAAAATAATAAAAAAAATAATTTAAAATTTATTTATTGTTTTTATTTTATTTTTTTTATTTATTTTTACTTATTATACAGCTTTGAACTGAGAGGCGCTATGCTACGCGGGGTTGAAGGGTGGATGTACCCGATCCTCTACCCGGGCGGCAAACAACCGATCCACTTCTAATTTGTATTAATACTAACTATATATATATATATACATATATATATGTTATGTTCTAACCAGGGAGAGCAAGTAACTCACCACAATGTTAAATGGATCTGATCAGTTAGGACATACAAGTGAATAGGGGGAGCTGAAGGCCTTACTTCAACAAGGAATGTTGCAGATAAACACTTAGGGCTACTTAACTTTGGCTATATCTACACCTAAACACAAATATCAGAATAACGGGGAATTGGAAATTGACAGGCAGAACAACACACAATCAAGTATTTAAATTTCCAACAAATTCAAAATATTGACAACAAGGAAATCCTCTTGAAAGGGACACCGAAGAGTAGATTTCATTGGCTATGGCCACTGTGTGAGCGCAAGTCGAACTGGGGTTTCCACAGCAATGGAGTTATGTAAGGAAAAATAGTGATATTTGGCGAATTGAGGAGCACACAGAAGGTGCAAGAATAACTCAATTCAGGTACGAGAATATTTACGTTAATATTACACACTGTACTAACTTACTCAAGGTACGGTGAGAAAATGCTTTTTAGAACAGAAATCAAAATCAGTAGAAGTATAAAAGGGGCCACGTGACTAGCTTGAAAAGAACCTCAAATTAAGAATTTACCTTTGACTGAACGATGCAGGGCCTCGTCGAGATGCCCACAGGTGTGGAAACAGACTTTATGCGATTGCATTTGTAAATTTACTGGGGGGTCGCCGAAAGGAAGGACCATGTGGGACAACCCAGAGGGAGCGATCAAAGGGAAATAGTGGACAGTCTGCTGCCATGAAGGGTTCTGAGAGCTCTGTATTTGTTGCTGAATATTAAGCCTTGTGCTGGCACGAGCTCTTGGTCTTGGCTCTGCCACAGTGCTCCATTTTTTATAACCTTGAAGAATTAAGATTCCGCTCTTTCCAGATGTCGATAGGGTCGTCTCAGGTAGCAAGATGGCTCTCCTCACATGGGATGGTGTGGCTTTTCAGTCTCATGGAAGTCACACGTCAGTGCTGTCTAGAGGCAGAATCCTCGACTCCCTTGGCAGTTGTCTGGAAGTAGGTTTTCTAGGGCAGTCACAAGGCCTCCTAAGGAAGTTAAGCAGATTTATCAAAGGGAGAAAGCATCCACATGTGCGTGTGTGTGTATACACACACACACACACACATATATATATATATATATATATATATATATATATATAGATATATATATATATATATATATATATATATATATGTATATATATATATATATATATATATATATATATATATATATATATATATATATATATATATGTATATATATATATATATATATATATATATATATATATATATATATATATATATATATATATATATATATATATATTATTCCTGAACGTATTTTCAGTCCTCCGCAAGAGAGTGCAATGGAAAGGAAAAAGTATTTCAGCATATTTTGATACATCTAGTGTTTGTGTAAATAAGGGAAGATATATTCTACGGAACTCAGGAAAATGTTAATGTCCTCGGTAAAACAGCATCCTTTTTTTTTTCTTAACAAAAATCTAACTTAAATCATGTATGCAGTCATCCATGTATGACAACAAGATATAGGATGAGGGATTATTGCTGAATTTTATATAAAAGATTAAGCTTTAAGGAAACTATCCACGGAACATAGCGTTCTGGGACCAGTTGATGCCAGGCAGTAGAATATCTGTTCCGCAAATTGTCTATCCTTCATTCAAATACAAGAAACACTAAGGGGTCTTTTAAGAATTTGGATGGCTGACCACCGAGGAATGCAAGGTTCTTTCGGCTTATACGATCATGTGACAGGGATAGAGACCAAAAAATGAAATAGGAAAAATGTGATTTATCCTCTCGTTGAATATAATAAAGATAGTTTCTTACGATTATGTTTATTATCCCGTTTCACATTAGACACTAAAATAAACTTTATTGGTTGTTTAAATATCAACATCAGGTAAATGTCACAAACATTATTTTCAAATCTCTGTCTATAAATTAGTAATGGAGGGAAAACAAATTTGACCTACGTTTCATTACTTATCTATTCAATATGGTAAAAGTGTACTGACAATCTTTATTTCATAAATTGAAATTTTCGACAAAAACTCAATGTCAGCTCAGAAGTCTACAAGCATTTAGATGATTTTAATGAACAACCTATTACACGAAAATATCTGAGGATTATTCACTGAATCTTCTTTGATTAATTTAATTATATCTCGAATGGCAGTTTTGCGTAATATTATCATTATTGTAAAGTATATCATTCTAGCACTTAAAGAGAATTACAGGAGTAGGGGAGAGAAAGATATGAAAAATGTTTAGATGGAGAGAGAGAGAGAGAGAGAGAGAGAGAGAGAGAGAGAGAGAGAGAGAGAAACAAATATATACAAACATTCATACTATATGAATAACTTGATCCCGAAATATATAAAGCGTGATGCTATTTCTAAATAAAAGTAAAGCCACGGAAGAAAATGAAAAAGCGAGAACTGCCAAGATCTCGGCAGTTCATTTTCCTCCGTGTCATTACCTTTATTTATACTATACATACATACATACTACCTACATACATATATATTATATTAATATAATAAAATAAATATAAAATAAATATAATATATAGTATATATATAATAATATAAAATATAATATACTATATAGAATATAGAGATAGATTAAAAGAAATATAAAAATATATATAATAATATATATTCTATAGTATATTAATATATAAATATATACATACCATACCAGTACATAATAGGACATCTACAGTATATATATATAATAGTAGATATATGATAATAATTATAGACATATATATATAGAGATATATATATATTAGATAATAAAAATAAATAATAATAAAATTTTAAATAATATAAAAGAAAATAAAAAATAAATAAAAAAATGATTATATATATAAATAATATATAGATTATAAATATATATATAAAAATAATATATAATATAATATAATAATAAATATAAATTTATCAAATATAATAATAAATATAATTATATTATATATATAGAATAATTATTAATAAAATTATATATATATATATATATATATATATATATATATATAAATTTAATATTATATTATAGTATTATAATATATTATATATATATAATATAATTAAATATATATATATATTATTAAATATATATATTATAATTATATTAAATATTAAATATATATAATATATAATTTAATCTATAAATATATATATATTTATATATATATAATATTATATATTAATAGTTATATATTATAAAATTTATATATATAGATATCTATATATATATATATCATATATATATATCTATATATAGATATATATATATATATAATCTACATATATATATATATATATATTATATATATATATATATATATATAAGATATATATATATATATATCGCCTATATATATATATATATTAATTATATATCTCATATATATATATATATAATATATATATAAATCTTATATATATTATCGTATATAGATATATATCTATATATATATAGATTATATATATTATATTATATCTATATATATATAATATATATATATCTCGTATATATATATCTATATATATATATATAAATAATATATTCTCTCTAGATATATATATATAAATATATATATATATATAAATATATAAAATATATATATACTATATCTATATCATCTATATATATATCCTTTTTAGATATATATCTATATATATTTAGTATATATATATATATATATATATATATTAGATATAATATATATATATATATATATATATATATATATATATACAACCACACACACACACATATATATATATATATAGATCTATATATATATATATATATATATATATATATATATATAATATATATATATATATATATATATATATATATATATATATATATATATATATATATATATATATATATATATATATATATATATATATATATATATATATATATATATATATATATATATATATGTATATATACATATATATATATATATATATATATATATACTATACTATATATCTATATATATATATATATATATATATATATATATATATATATATGTATTTTATATATATCTTGCCGAGTCTCTGCGATCATAGGGCACTAGTTTAAATAAAATACACAAACAGGCAATGCCCTTACCTCGTTGCTGGATATCCCTCTGCAAAAGGAAACAAGCTAAAATTATAAGCTGGGCCAATGAATCCTTGCATATACAAAATGTACTTTTTATTTCCCAAAACTAGCTAACATTATATGGAAGAAAATGAATAAAAATTACGTAAATAAAGAACTAGGTCTGACCCTCAAAAGACCGTAAACTATCATTCTACTCTCCTGAAATAGATAAAGTAATTATCTCTTAAATCACACGTTCTGATTAGTTATACATTCAAATAGTCAAGTCCTTTTAGAGAACCTATTCTCTTGTATAATGCCATGAACCCATCTGAAACCAAGACATATTTTTATATCACCCCAACATGTAAAAAAACATTAAATGAATGTGTACACACCACACTTCTCTCTCTTTTTTCAAAGAGTAACTTTTTCAAAGCCTTACTAGTACACTACCTTTACGATGGATGCGCCCATTGAGTCCTCCTCCAAAAGTGTTCTATATCTTTACACTGATAATCAGAGAGTGTAACCTTCTCTAGCCCCTCGGATCTTGAGCACCATACATTACACACACAAAGACACACACATATAGTCACGCCTTTTGGAACGGCTTAGCAACTGAGTGCCGCGCCCAGCCATGTGACCTCCTGAAGGGGTCGACAAACCCATACCACATATTCATCGATTCTGACTGTTCTAACAATTCACTGCCACACCGGCTGTTTTTTTAAGATATATATACACACACACACACACACACACACACACACACACACACACACACACACATATATATATACTATATATATATATATATTATATATATATATATATATATGCATTAAGCTACAAATGTCCTTCAATATCCAATTTGCTTTACATCGGAATTAATATATTTTTTATATATGTTAAACGAAAGGAAATATTTTAGCTGATAATAATTCCGTCCTCTCGTGGATTCGAACCAGCGCACAGAGGTGAAATCAGGACTTTAGTGAAGTCACCGACTCGGCCACTCGGTAACGTCACTGATTTCTCGTCTGTACGTTGGTTGAAATCCACGAGAGGATGAAATTATTGGTCAACTAAAAATTCCCTTTCGATTAGCATAAATGAAAGTACATTAATTCCGACGTAGAGTAAACTGGCTATTAAAGGACATTCGTAACTTAATGAATCACGGTGATGTGATAAAAAATTCACACACACACACAAACACACACACATACACACACACACACACACACACACACACACACACATATATATATATATCTATATCTTCTATATTCTAATATATATTTATATATAATTAGTATATATATAGATATATTATATATATATATACTATACTATAGCTTATAATGATTTGCGAAGTGTAGGTGAGAGTATGACTGTTGGTTCGTTATAAATATTGACAGTGTTGTTTTTGTCAGTTCTATCCTTTATGATTACTAAATGCCCTCTATTATAAAGCCCTATTTACAAATTTCCTTAACGAGAGGAATACCATATTTCTATGTTGTGTATTTTCTTGTTCAACTTTATTAATTCGGTTGTTATTTCCTCTTATAATCCTAGTGGAATTTAAAAAACAACTATATTTATTCATCTCTTTTTTTCTTATGGCCTCCTATATTCCTGGAGGAATTTAAAAAGAAAATACGATACAGAGTTTGTTCCCAGTGCAACATTTAATTTCAGCCGAATATTGTACAGCGTCCGGTCACGCACTGGGACAACAACTGGAGATTTCCTAAATCCACAGATTTTTGTTATATGTAGAGCTAATATTAGGAGTGGAGTAAGAACAAAAAATACAGTGTTCATTGTCGGCCTGAATAAACTTCGCGTAACCAAATGTTGGCTGCAAGAATATTTAAAACTTGATATTTTTTGTTGCATAACTTTTTCGTCTCCCTCTATATTCGATTTCTTGATGGACATAATTTGTAAATATGTCTTTTGTCAGTTTAACTTTTTTGTGGATGGTGAATGTCTTTTATCTAATTCTACTCGCAAAAGCACCTCCAATGAAAGATATAACTTTCAATGCAAAAGAGGGACACGGAATTATGTATCTCAGATTTAAGAAAATTAAAGACATTCTAAATGCTTAGTTATTAACAATTTTTCTGGAGTTCTGTTAGTCATTTTTGCCCTTATAAACATATTTTCATTCAACCCAAAAACCACATTTACCGGGTGGAAAGAGAGAGAGAGAGAGAGAGAGAGAGAGAGAGAGAGAGAGAGAGAGAGAGAGAGAGACCCTTAATATATAATTATACATTTTAATTTCTCAGTTTTGCTTGCTAAGGAAAGCCTCTAAGTTTTCCTGTTATTTTTCTGTATACAGGAAGTTTACTCTAAAGTTAGGCTAGACAATTTTTCATTTTTGGTGACTGGACAGAAATGATCATTTCCCTTTACATAACACGAGAAGAATAGAAAGAAAATCATGCTGTTAATCACCAAATTGACGAATAATAGAAACATGTTTTTCCTATATATTTTCTTTCAAACTTGTTTTTCATAATATTGCTTTCCTAAATTGTGTTTCCATAGTCTTGTTTTTACTAAATCTTCTTTATTTCGTAAACCTTGTTGCTTCTAAATCATGTATATCATAACTTGTGTTTTCCCTAAATCTTGATCTACCTAAATGATGTTTTTCATAATTCTTGTTCTTCCTATATACAAACTTAAAACCAGGAACATACGCAGTGAGCTACCTAGGGCATCATCTGTATTTGAATGTCCCCAAATACAACAGAAAATGTCTTGCTTCTCATTTCGTGCTCTGGAATAATATATAAGTGGCAGTTTAGTTTTCCAAGTTTTTTTTTTTTTCTTCTTCTTTTTTGTTCGATGAGTCCTAAATGAGATGTTCGTGTTACAGGCGCCGTTTGTTATGAGACTATCTGTTTTCACCAGTACTGTGAGTAACGCTCCCCTTTACTTCATTTCACAAAGTGATTTGATAAACATAGGGAACAAAGCACATTTGTTTAATTGTCCTGAGGTAATTACTGAAAGGTTCTGAATAAAGTGGGCGGAGAGAGAGAGAGAGAGAGAGAGAGAGTGGATGGGGCGGGAATGATATTAACACAGAGAAAAAGTTTTGCTTTTGTAGAGTTATGCAAGGTAACAGCATGATTCTTTAATTGTTCCGATTTAATTCATAGAAGGTTCTTGATTAAAGTGGAGGACGAGAGATAGGTAGACAAATAGATGAATAATAATAATAATAATAATAATGATAATAATAATAATAATAATAATAATAATAATAATAATAATAATAATAGACGACAAATCAGTCTCCAAATATTTGCCATAAGTGATTGAGGGGAAAACTGGGAGAGTTTAATGTGATAGAAAGAGTAATGAATGTCGGAAGCAGTGGCTTGTCGGGTGTTACAACCGTTCCCAAGAGGAGGATAGTCTGAAATAGTATCTTTAGAAAAATGACACTGGAAGACCTTTCAGATATTTTCTGATGTTTTAGGTATTTCTGAATATTCAAAAGAGGCCATTCAACAAATGAACAATATTTGATTTATTTAATACTAATGATAAGGAAAACAAAAGTGGGACACTGAGCTGTTAACGGAAATATTGCAATAACATTTGCAAAAAGAGAAGAAATTTAAAAGTGTATATGACCAAATTATTCTCTTAATATGAGTTTATTATTGAAAATAAGCTGATTTACCTTTATCATCCATTAATGCTTTAACATATCGTTGTAATTTTTATTATTTTTATTATAATTATCATTCGATTTAGAAGCACAAATATTTGTACATTTACTGATCAATTCCAACATTGAAATACACGCCAAATATAAGTCAAAGCCCGAGTGTTATAGTTTGACCAAAAAGGTTCCACAGTACAACAATAAACACTGAAGGGTGCGTTCTATTTATAGCCTCAATAAAGCTTTCTTCCCTCACTGCGTTTCCTTTGGCTGGTAATCCATTACAAGAAAGAGAATATTGAGCCTGACCGACACCGGTGTTATTAATTACTAATTATTATCTCTCTCTCTCTCTCTCTCTCTCTCTCTCTCTCTCTCTCTCTCTCTGCCAGTGACTGTCTTCCTGCTTGTGTTATTTTGTGTATTAGTTTTACACACACACACACACACGCAAGCACACATATACTCACGCGCGTGCGCGCGTGTGTGTGTGTGGTTTGTTTGTGTCTGTACTCTAGTAAGTTAACGGATTTCAAAAGATATGTCATATTACTATTGGAAAATAACAAGGGGATTCAGAGCCATTTGCTGGTATCACGAAAGATACATTTTCAAATCCCCTAATAAACTAAATGAAATATATTTGTTACTAATATAATTCTGCAGTCAGTCTTTTCTTCTACTGATTCATTCATTACTTCCAAAAACCAGCTTTATTTATGGTAGCGTTATCGGTGATCAGCATCAGCCATGAATCGCATTTTGTGATGTAGAGCGAAATGTTAACATTCAAGTTTGCAAATGGTGTTTTGGCATCCTTACATTAAAATCTTCCTGGCTTTTCGATCAGTCTTCTTTCTCTCTCTCTCTCTCTCTCTCTTTCTCTCTCTCTCTCTCTCTCTCTCTCTCTCTCACGTTTTTCTGAGTTATAATGCTACAGCGCTCAGTACCAGCTAGTGTTTAATGCCGAGGAAATAATTACATTTACATTCGGAAGGAGCCTTTGGGCGACAATAACATTCCCACATTATTTTCCAAATATGTCAGATTGCTCTGACATATGATATGCAATTTTAAGTTTATTGCTTTTGTTTTCATTTGGGTTTTTGTAATCAATTAAGTCCTTTCTTTTATAAATAGATTTTTTTAAAAGCAGAAGACATTTGTGAGTTATACATAATTTCATGTATTACATTGTAGTCTATATATATATATATAATTATATATATATATATATATATATATATATATATATATATATATAGTATCTTATATATTTTAAATGTGCTTCCTTATACTCGAAGTTTAGCAGTCTGTGATTTGATGCGTAAAAGACACACTAGATTTTGTGATAATCAAAACTGGCATCACGATCAAATTCTTACTAACTAGTGAATAGGGAATTTATATCTAAAGAGTGAAACACAACAATTGCATATTTAATAAAACTGAAAATAAGATAAATTCATTGAAAATATTTTCGGTTTCAATAAGTGATCTCTTCTTCCTGTATTTTCCATATCCTTCTGTTTCTTCTTGTTAATGATTACCATATTCTATGGAAGCTTGACTTTCAAATGAACTGGCTCCGTGGGTTTGTTCTATATGATTAGGGTTCATCTTCTGAATAATAATAATAATAATAATAATAATAAGAATAATTTCCTCAGTCTACTCAGCTGTAAATGAGTACCTATCCCTGATGGGGTAGGGTCCAGCTATGGGTTAAATAGCAAAACTCAGCAATGATGGAAAGAAATGAAGGAATGAAACGACAACGACGTAAATGGAACCTCTGGCAACAGAGGTAGCTTCGTCCGGCAACCAGGTATTCACCCAATTGAAGGGGAGGGGAGACGGTCCAGGTACTTGGAGGTCGTCATCCAGCAACTGATCACCACAACGACAGTAATCAACAGCCTGAGATTGGAGCTACAGAGGCAAAAAGGAAGAAATGGACAAGTGAAGAAAGAAAATAAGGAAATATGGAGATGCTACATCAGAAGCAACCCCGACGAGAGAAGATATAGAAGAAGATTGGTCAACATCTGGAATGAGAGGAATAACACAAATAGAGCAGAGGCTGGCAGACCAAGTAAGGAACATAAAGAAAAAGAACTGGCTCTCCCCAACAGAAAGAGAAGAACTGGAAAGGGAAATGTCACACGACAACGAATTACACGAAGACGAACTGAGAGACGATGCCACAGAAGACGACAGGGAGGATGAGGTATCAAACAACGACACACGAAGAAACACCGACGAAGTAACAGAGAGGACGGAATGGGTAGAAAAGATTAGACAATGGATGGAGCCAGATACAGAGAGAACAAAGATCCCCTCCAGAAGCCTACAACACCAAGAAATTAAGGAGAAAACAAGTGAAGTCAATGAATAATGGGCATAATACAGACCACCAGTATCACAGAAACAAATAACTTCACATATGCAGGAGCAGATTAGTAGCAGAACTGATGGGGATTCGAACACCACACCACCAGCACAACCAACCCAACAGAAACCAAAACAGCAACCTCCTTGGAAAGGCGGCGCCTGGAAAAGCAAATCATGGTGATGAGATCTGACTTGAGTAAACTGAAAGAGATGGCAGAAAAAAGGCTAAGAAGCAAGAAAAAACAAGGGAGGAACTCAACGAGAAATACAAAGTACAAGAGAGGGGACTAAACAGCACCATAGAAGTGTAAAACAGAGGCTTAAGGCCAAAGCCATAAGATCCAACGGTACATGAAACAGGAATAAGGGATACCAACAGAACAAACTATTCGGAACCAACCAGAAAAGACTATACAGCCAACCAAGAGGGGAAGACAACCACCCCAGAAATTCCTGAAGCCGAACCAAGTAAGAGACTCTGGGAAAACATGGAGCAATCCAGTATCACACAACAAACACGCAACATGGCTCCAGGAAGTCAAGGAAGAAGAAACAGGGAGAATAAAACAAAGATTCACAGACATCACGACAGACACAGTCAGACACCAACTAAAGAAAATGCCAAACTGGAAAGCCCCAGGTCCCGATGAAGTCCATGGATACTGGCTCAAAAACTTCAAGGCCCTACACCCACGAATAGCAAGAACAACTCCAGCATTGTATCTCAAATCACCAAGCACCCAAAATGGATGACCACAGGAAGAACATCCTTAGTACAAAATACAGAGTAAGGGAAATATAGCCAGTAACTACAGGCCCTATCACCTGCCTACCAATAATGTGGAAGTTACTAACAGGTATCATCAGTGAAAGGCTATACAACTACCTAGAGGAGACAAACACCATCCCCCACCAACAGAAAGGCTGCAGAAGGAAGTGTAGGGGCACAAAAGACCAGCTCCTGATAGACAAAATGGTAATGAAGACAGTAGGAGAAGGAAAACCAACCTAAGCATGGCATGGATAGACTATAAGAAAGCCTTCGACATGATACCACACACATGGCTAATAGAATGCCTGAAAATATATGGGGCAAGAGGAAAATACCATCAGCTTCCTCAAAAATACAATGCGCAACTGGAATACAATACTTACAAGCTCTGGAATAAGAC
>NC_061109.1:67155161-67173911 GCF_015104395.2 Macrobrachium nipponense
GGGCCCATTATAAGGGTAAACAAAGCAAACATTGATCAATTAAAGCCTTGAAAGCTTTTATCCTTTTTATTTCGTGTTGAGGGCGTATCGGGACGGTTGTAAAGATAAACAAAACATAAACTTGCTAATAAATAAAAGCCTTGTCTAGAGGTCAGATCCAAAAGAGTCATAGCTATAAACTTAAAGGCAAAGTACCACTAACAATTTGTGAAAGAGTATTATCCTACAGCGATCGGAGAGAGAGACGCAACGCATGGATAAAAAAAAAATGGGTGGATATTTTTAGCAAAAGCTTTCAACCGCCACACTTCTCTATGAAATATGTCTCGTCAAATCATCCTCGATCTACGTTCACCTCGTGTGCTTTTGTATGTATATATGTGTGGTCCCGCTATATATATATATATATATATATATATATATATATAATATATAGTGATATATATATATATATATATCTTTTATGATATATATATATATATATATATATATATTATATATATATTTATATATATATATATTATATATATATATATATATATATATATAAATTATATATATTATATATATATGTGTGTGTGTGTGTGTGTGTTTAAAAATCCCAGTAGATGCACGTGACTTCATTAAATAAGTGAATACCACAGGAAAATGATAGTCAGAAATCCAAGCGCTTTCGTTTTTACTAAGACATTGTCAAGGAACGAATGAAATACAATTGGAGAGAAAGTTATCAGGTAAACAACACATCAAAAATACCAGACGGTTAATTGTCAAAAAGGGTAAAAGTTAAGAAGATAATCCAGGATTATCGGATATCACACGGTGACAAACCAAAACATAGATTTAACCCTAACAGAAACTACAAATTATCTGTACAGTTTAAAAGCATGTAAAAACTGAATATATTAATTTTGTTGCTTATATTTATCTACAACTTTTTTTCATTATGAAGGCATCAAGTTTAAATAAAGCAAGACTTAAATTTAGAACATTTCCATTATTTGACTTGATAAAACAAGATTCAATGATATTCCTTTTATCTGTGTCATTACATGGGATTAAGGCTCTTGCTTAACTCCAGTTAATAGGATGATCTAATTCTTTCATATGTACGAATAATGCATTCGATATTTCCCCAGTTTTCACAGAATATTGGCGCTGCTTGAGACGTTGTGAAAGAGACTTGCCGGTCTGTCCGTAATAGACTTTATCACACTTTTTGCAAGGAATTTCATATATGCAGCCTGGAAGATCTTTAGGAGAATTTTTTATTACTAAACTCTTGACATTAATATTACTGAAAACAACATTTATGTTAAAAAGCTTTAAAATTCTAGGAATATCTAAAAACCTTTCATCATAAGGTAATTTTAAAATGTTATGCTTACTAAATTCAAGTTTGTCATTAGTTAAATAAAATTTTTTCTAGCTCTTTTCCATGCCACATCTACAAAAGTCCTTGGGTATTTAAGTTTCAATGCAATATCATTAATAGTTTTAATCTCAGCGTCAATAAACTGCGGGCTGCAGACCCGTAAAGCCCTTAGGAACATCCCAAAAAAAACAGAGAATTTAACATTTTGATGGTGATTGGAGTAGTAATGAACAAAAGAGGCAATGTTATTTGATTTCCGAAAGACTGAAAAGGTGAAATTTCTATCATTTCTATGGACAGTTACATCAAGAAAATTCAAATTACAATTATTTTCTTCCTCTATAGTAAATTTTATAGAAGGGACTATATTATTGAGATTATTAAGGAATTCATAGAAATTTTCGTGAACTGGCCAAATACAGAAAATATCATCCACATACCTAAACCATATAACTTTTTGGGCAAAATTCTTGTAAGAGTTTTTGTCTCAAAAAATTCCATGTAAATATTGCTAAGGACAGGAGATAAGGGATTACCCATAGCCATGCCAAACTTTTTTTGTAAAAAATTCCCCATTAAAAAACAAAATTTACTATCTTTGATACATAGTCTTATGAGACAAATGAGGTTTGCTACAGTTAAGGGAATATCATGACGTTGTAATTCATCCTCCAAATATTCAAGTCAATCATCTACAGGCACTTTTGTAAAAAAAGAGACAACATAAAAACTAACGACATTAAAATCAAAAATCAAATTTAAAACTATGCAATTTGTTTATAAAATCAACACTGTATTTAACATTCGTGTTAGAAATGTTTCCTACCAAAGGTGTAAGAATTTTTACAAGCTATTTAGATAAATTATACGTAACCGAGCCTACTGAATTAATGATTGGTAAATAATATTCTCTCTCTCTCTCTCTCTCTCTCTCTCTCTCTCTCTCTCTCTCTCTCTCTCTCTCTCTCTGCTGCATCCGGTAAAATGTGGTCCGAGCCGAAGGCCTCCCTCTTAGAGAAGTAAATCGGAACGTGTAAGAAAACCTTCGCCGCAGGAGATGAGAACCGAGATTTGCAGGAAACATGTCTGAGGAAATTCCAAATCGGAAAATATTTCTTCTTCATTTATTGAGAATGCTGTTTTCATATTTTTTCATCATTGTATAACATATCTTTTTTTGTTACTGCGTACGTTATTGTTGAACAGTTACGAAGAACAGATAAAAAAATGTCGATGAAAGACGGGAAACAGCCTCGGAAGGAACGTCTTCGCTTAGAAATTATTATTATTTTTATTCAGATGAACGTTATTCATATGGAAGAAGCCCACCAAAGGGGACACTGATTTGACAATTAAACTTCAAAAGAATATGGCGTTCCTTAGAAAGGAGTAACAGAAGGTTATTGGAAATACAGAAGAAAGGAGGAGGACAATTCCAAGATAATCATACTCTCTGATAAGTCTTCTGCAATCGGAATACCGGTTTCCGTGCAAACCGACCCGTTCTCTCCGAACGTGACCTGGCATGGAGCCTTAGGCTGAGAGCACTTGTGTCAGGAGCAAAGGATTAGTGATATTTCGTTCTGGAAATCTAGTTTTAATACTCATTCTCTGTTCCAGTGCTTTAGTCGCTCGCTGTGAATGAGAAGGAGGTTAAAAGAAATGGTTTGTCGAAAATATTTTTCCCTTTATTATTACAATTGTACATAGTGCTAAGCATGACCTTGAATAAATGGACGATACATCTTTTAAATTAATAATATTCGAAGTTTAAAAGTTTAAAATATTTTTTTAGTAATTTAAACTATTGATTGATATACCCACAATTTTACCAATCATTTCAATTGACAGTCAAGTTGAATATAAATATGATAACGAAAATTTTCTTTCAAAAACAAGTGTTTGTTCATTCAGATAGAATACAATTTATTGGTCTAGTAAAATTCTTTAAATTTGGGCAACAATCACGAATTTTGATTTCTTATAGGCCTGGACACTAGGAAGAGAGAGAGAGAGAGAGAGAGAGAGAGAGAATCTGCGAATATATGCACTTGGGTAGGCTGAGGGCATTCAAGATCCCAATTTTAAGCGTATTGTGGTATGAATCTTAGCTACCCATTGGTCACAGCCATCTGTTAATCTTTATTCTCTGCCTCCTTTTTCCCGCAGCTACGAAAACCGTTAAGGTAAGAAAAACGAAGACGTACAAGAGTTAGTTCCACAGATCTGAAAGACAGTGAACTTTGAACGGAGAAGTACGGATGAGAGACGAAGGTTGTTGCAGTTAACGCAGAGCTTCAACAGTGGAAATACAAGGTAAGGTGGAGTTACACACACAGACACACACACACACACACACATACACACACACACACACACACACACATATATATATATTATATATATATATATATATATATATATATATATGTGTGTGTGTGTGTGTGTGTGTGTGTGTGTGTATACACGTGAACATATACATGTGTGCGTATGGTATGTATGTGTCTATATTCATAAATAAATAGATAGATGTAGCATTTCCTTCACTCTATTTTAGTTACAAAATCATGACAATGAGCGCAAGATAACTGATCCCTCACAAGAGCAAAACTGACTCATTAGTCGTCTATAGAAACGACTGTAGGGAAACTGACAGGTGAAAATAACTTTTGACACAACCTTTGACACCTTTCAATGAAGCAGGTAAATAGATATTATTCTCTCAATTAACAAATTGACTCCATCTGACGCTCTTCGAAATGAGTTTATGAGGCATATATTTGCATTTTTAATAGTTTTTTTTTTCTGATGAATACTTTAATTCTTTAGGTACTTGGAATTACTTAGCATTGGCAAAGTAAATGACTTGTATATTAGACTAGATCACCCGTAAACCCGTTGGAACCTTAATGTTGACAATTTGGGAGACGATGGGAAGAGGGAAGGTGGTTGGAACGGGAAGTGGGAAGGGATGGGATGGGGATGGGGAATGGGAGTTGGGGGGAGGGGCTGAGAGGGGAGGAAAGTGTGGGAATGGCAGAAAAGGAAGAGTGGAATGGGAAGATCTACGGGAAGCACCAGCCCTGTTGAACTTCCATGGTGCAAAGAAACTAACGCTTCAATGTTTCAATATGATATGGATAGATGTTGCTCATACTGATGGCTCTGTCTCATAATGAGAAAAGCTAAGCTAATCATTAGGTTATGCTAAAAACAAAGAATTAAAATTACCGGGTAACTTGGGACATATCACTGTAGACATATTTTTATAATTACTCACTGTACTCGGTAAGTAATAATAATTTGTGTATTAAAGTGAACAACACATACAATGTACTATGTATTCAATATATACAATGTACTATGTAATCATTCGTCTTGTACCCATACACATATCAATATCAATATCAATATCTTTTTATTCTATCTGTTACATTTGACATTTCTTTTGCTCATTTATCAAGCATCGTTTGATCATAAAAATGGGCTCCTTGTGTACTGATAATAATTCACTGGGCAACAATTTTATACTTTTCTAATGTTGTCTAGATTTCTACAACTGATTTAGGGTATTTTTGCACGGCTGAATTAGGAAATGGCATCCGTTTCTCTCCATCAGGTCAGGTTTTTGTGCCAAGTTGATCTGAAAAAAATCAGATCTTGTGACAAAATCGATTACAATTTTGTGGCATTATCAGCTGATTTTTGTCAACATATATCATCCTAAATATGTTTTTAAGAGAAAAAATTTTTTTTCCAACAACATATATTGATTGCCTCATTGAAACATCGATTACTGTAAACTGAATGGTGGGCATTGATAAAGGTAAGTACACGTAAATTGCATGTTGCTTCACCATTTTTCAAACTTCAGGGCTTGAACTTCCGTTTCTTCGAACTCCTGGAACGCTCAGCGGCAGGGAGGTCTCTCTTCAGAGTCCAACAGTAGTCAGCCATCATGACTGCGTCCAGCGACCCTGATACCTGGTCTCCATCTCTTCATGTCCTGATGGAATCTCTCCCCCTGCTCGTCACTCATTGAACCCAGGTTCTCAGGAAATAAACCGGCCATATGTGAAAATAGGTAGTGCATCTTGACGCTCATGTTGCAGCCCAGGTTTCCGAAAGCAGTCAGCATGTTGTTGACAAGTTCTGCGTAGTTTCTGGCCTTATTGTTGCCAAGAAAGTTCTTCACTACCAAAGCAAATGCCTTCCACGCTTCCAGTTCCACTTCGTCATTGAGTTTTCGAACTCTGGAATCTCTGATGAGCTGACGGATCTGAGGACCGTCAAAGATGCCAGCTTTCAACTTCTCCATGGTCAATCCTGGAAAAGCCTGGCACAAGTAAGTGAAGCAGTCACCATCCTTGTCCAGAGCCTTGGTGAACTGCTTGATTAAGCCGAGCTTGATGTGCAGCGGTGGGAAGAGTATTCTGTCTCTGTCCACCAAAGGGTCGTTGATGACGTTCCTTTCTTTGCAAGGCACCAATTCCTCCCGCACAGGCCAGTCCTTCTTCGTGTAATGCTGAGCACGGTCCTACTATCCCACATGCACAGAAAACATGGTTACTTGTGAAGCCAGACTGTTGTCCCAACAAAAAGTTCACCATCTTCAGGTCAACACAATAAACCACTTTATTGCTAAACCATAACCATTTTCTCTGCACATACTTCACCCGCTTCATACTTCTCCTTAAGTTGTAGTCGAGTGAGCCAGGGGTATAGAGGCAAACTGGTTGCCGTTGTGTAGCGACACATTTCAGTGATCGCTTGCTGCTGTCAATGAACAGTCTCCAATCTTTGGGTTTGTTTACTGTGGCACTCCAAGCTTGAGCAGAAGCTGCGCAATATCTGCAGTACACCAAGTCCTTCTCTTCAGAGAAAAAACGGAGGTACTCTTGATGCCTGTTGTGGAAGAAGCTGATGCGAGCACTGTCAGAGAGTTTTTTTCCTTCTTCAGTCTGGATGCCAAAAGTTCGGCAGAGTCCTTGGACAAGCTGAGGTCGCGAACTAGATCATTCAACTCCTTTTGGGAAAGTGGATGTGGAGCATCATCTTCAAGAACCACTTCTTCTTCTTCTTCTTCTTCATGTCCTTCAGTACTGGAGGCATCTTCGTCACTAATGTCAAGAAGTTTTCCGAAGATGGGCATGGAATTTCGTCACAATGAGCTACAGGACGACTTGCTGATTGAAGATCAGGATACTTGAGGCTGCCCCGGTTCTTTCTGTTGACCCCAGTCACATCAACAGCGCAGAAGTAGCAGTCAGTGACATGGTTTGTCGGCTCCCTCCAAACCATGGAAATTCCAAAGTTCAGACTCCTCTTACCATTGATCCACCCACGTAGAGTCTCGGTGCATGCCTTGCACACCATGTGTGGCGCCCAAGCTTTATCCTGGTCACCAAGTTTAATACCAAAATAAGCATGGTAAGCACGCCTTATGAAACTTGTGACTGGCTTCCTATTAGGAGCAATGGTGTATTCTCCACATATGTAGCAGAACACGTCGGGCTTATTTCTGCCACGCTCTTCTGGCCGAAGCCATCTCATTCACCTGCAAAACAAAAATATGTACAAATTGGTCATAAGTTGGCGCATGTAGGTATTGTACATTCTTCAGAGTTCGTTATTTCAAAAAATACACATTTTTTGTATCATTATCACAAAATTACAACCAGCGGCTTCACGTTTAGTTGCCACTTCCAGTGTACACAACCACCGCAGCCCACCGCTTTCCGTGTTTGGCGCCACTAGCACGACAACGCAAATATTTCGCAACACACATGAAGCGAAAACACCCGTACATGCGCTGGTGGAACTTCCTATACACTTCTTGGGGCGGCTGCCCCATTAAGTTAGTTTTGATCCACCAACTTTATGCTTTGCCTCACCAATTTGTTGAAGATTTCGGGGTTTTTATGACTTTTCGACATAATCACCCAGAACTATCGGACCTGAATACTTCTTGTCATTAAAATAATAATTTCCAATAAAAAAATATTCGAACTGGCATTTTACCCCACCAACTTCTTCTAAAATGCTCCAAACAAAACGTACATGTGAACAAAACGTAAAAATACATTGTGGCCACAGCTCAAAAACTTGACCTGATTGAGTCAAAACCATGTGGAGTTTTAGATTCAGCGCATCGGATTCGTCCTAAATCAGCTGAAAAAACGCAGACAACAAATTTGTTGTTGACCAGTGAATGAATTTGTCTACTGTAGATACGAAGTACCCAGAAACAATGAGTTTTTCTCATACTTTTAATAATTAGAATTTTAGGTTGGAAGAACAGGGTTGTATCAAAAGGCAGGCGGTTTTCTGATTTAGCAGATTTTAGCAACGAACAGTTACAGGGGAGATTCATTGTTACAACTACTGTGCATGTATGTATATGTGTATGTATGTACGTATATTATCGCGAAATAGTGTAGGAAAAAAATATCATTAAAAGCGTAAATGAATCTCTCACTTGAGCGATAAAAATCCTTATATTGCGGCAAACGAAAAAAAAAAAAATAATAATAATAATAAGATAAAAACAGTGCATACGTATCAAGTCTAGGATTTCATGCACAACCTTGAAACTGTGCACGCAACATCTACTCTACTGTAATGATAGTACCGAGCAGTTACCTGACACCATCACCACTTTTGTCATAGTACCTGTTAATTACTTTGATTAATGACATTCACCGTCTATGCTGAAGGACACGTGACATTTGGCTCATTAGGTAGTTTTGCCCAAACGAATGTTGGTCTTGGCAAGTCGTGGAATTTATTCACAAAACTGTTCTGATCGGTACTGAGGAGAGAGAGAGAGAGAGAGAGAGAGAGAGAGAGAGAGAGAGAGAGAGAGAAAGGAAAATAAAGCAAGTCGAAAAAACTGTCATATGAATGTTGTGCCAAAAGCGTCCAAATACATACACTAGGACTACATACAACACACACACACACACACATCACACACACACACACACACACATATATATATTATATATATATAAATATATATATATATATATATATATATATATTTATATATAAATGTATGTATGTATGTATGATCCAGAATGACTGTGAAATGCACTGAGCAATTTTAACCCCAAACTTGGTATACATATGACTTACCATCTGGAAAAGATCATTGTAGGGGTAAGACATCACTGGTACCAAAGGGGGCGTGTGGGAACGGGGTGAAATGTAAAAATAAACGAAAATGAAAGATGTTAGTTCTTGAGATCGTTGAGATGAATAGTGACACTCCCAATGTTAGGAGGAGAAAGAGAGAGAGAGAGCAAGTTTATTGGTTATGATTCAAAGTTTTCCCGGCCAGCGCTGGGTTGGTCAGCATAATTCCAAATCTGAATTAATATTTAATAAACTAGAGCAAGAAGTAGAACATTTAAAGACGTAAAAAGCGTTTCAATATTCGGGCGAATCCCGGGAAAGGAAGCTCCGGAATAATGGAAACCGCATTAAAAGTTCTGGAAAACCATTTGAGGCTTTTAAGGTCTTCTTTCTACTACTTCTTAGAATCTCTTTTATCCAGAGGTCTTTTATTTGTTTTTGTTCTAAAGTAAACCATAACGGTTCTTTGTGTTTTGTATATATATATATATATATATATATATATATATATATATATATATATATATATATTTATTTATATATATATATATATATATATATATATATATATATATATATATATATATATATATATATATATATAAATTTCGTAATCTCAGTTCTAAGCTTCGTTCCCAATCCCATGGTGTTCTGGGTCCTTGGGAACCCGTTCCTTTTGAATTACTTAAAAAGAGGTGTAGCTGAATGTAACGTTATGAGAGTAGAGAAAAAGACCCCATTTCGGCTCAACCTCAACACCCGTCCCCCAATTCAGCTCACAGGTGATAAACCCCATAAGCTTGCCTTTATCTTAACCTCATGTACACCCAGTTACAAAAGCGGTGTCGCCCCGCCAGGTCTGTCTCGGTGAGATCCTGCCCTTCTAGCCCTGAAATTGGCCCACGTTCAAATAACCAGTACATAGTTAGAATGGTTGGAAAGGGAGGAGGAGGGCAATTACGGTAATCACGTGAAAAAATGCAATATTGAATGAAATATATATGGAGAGAGAGAGAGAGAGAGAGAGAGAGAGAGAGAGAGAGAGAGAGAGAGAGAGCTTTTATTCCTGTTTAGTTATTAATCTGACGGATATACTTGAGACCTTCTGCTTTAAGAAACATATTATCATATATTTTTTTGGAAAATAATTATTATGAAATCTTATCACATCATATTGTTTTTAATCGTTATCACATTTTCTAAATAAAAACACCTTAAATATTGTTGGAACTGACTATTCATATTAATATTATTCAGACGAAAATATCCTCTCTCTCTCTCTCTCTCTCTCTCTCTCTCTCTCTCTCATTCTGTCCTCCGTCTTATATCGTCTGGATTGACTGTTTATATAATGGTAGATGTTTGATATGTTATTTGGATGTGTCCAAGGATCATCAAACCGTAAATGGCCACTCTACCAACTTGTGCTAGGCTGTATCTATTTTTGCCCTAGACTGATTGGATTGTAGTTACCTGTATTACCAATAATATGCGAATCTAGTCACAAAGATGGTACACACCAGTTTTTGTAGACGCAGGTTGTATAAGTCATCAAAGCATCAGTTTTGCAAGGATATTATTTTATTAATTAATCTATGCTAAGAACACATTACTGGATATGCTAATGTAGTACTACAGGATTTGTACTTATGGCATAACTTAGTTGAGTTACCAGTATTGAGTGTCCTGGGCCATTTGGCTTCACCCCTCACAACCCTCTAGGCTACTTAAGCATGGTACAAACTATGCCATCATGTATCAGCTACGTGATGCAGTAGTGGTGTTGAAAAAAATTAATAGCAGCCAAACTGTACTGCAACACTGTCACTTGTTCTCGCAGTTCAGCTTTCAACAGCAGGATGTCTGCGATGATGTACTTTGCCAGGAGAGGTGTAGTTGCTCTGTGTGCTACAAAAAAGAAACTTTTGAGGAAGAAACGTAGAACCTTGTGGTGTAAGCAATGGCTTTCTCGGCGACCTCTGAAGGGAAGCTTCAATGAAATATTTTTGGAGCTACGAGTCGAAAATCCAACAGACTTTGAAAATTACACAAGAATGCCAATCCTTGCATTTTATAAATTGTTGGAAAAAAAATTTAACCATATATCTGTTAGCAGGGCACCAGCTTTCGAGACAGCATATCACCAGGAGCTCGTTCTTGCAGCTAGAGGATCGTATGCAAGCCTCCAATATTCAACCAGGATTTCAAAACAGAGCCTCGGTCAAATCATCCCCGAAACCTGTGAAGCCATCTATAATGTCCTTAGGGAGGATTATTTGAAAGTAAGGTTCAAATATAGGTACAAAGTACACAAATATTTTTTTATTACAAGAAACGCAGCTCATCAAAACACCATAACTTCGGAGTGTAGAGATCTTCCGTGCCAGCTCCAGACTTCTGTGATGCTTTGATTGCAGACATTTGTGCCCTAGAAATTGTGTCTTCAGGGTGTGCAGCTTTTTAGTAATGTCTTCATTCCGCAATGTACAGTTTACTAAACTCGATAACTCTGAGTTTATGGTTTCCAAGCTGCACTCCTGATGTTACTCATCTTGTAATGCTTGCATTTGATGTTCCAAACAGATGGATCTGCTGTCTCGAAAGCTGGTGTCCTGCTTACAAATATATGGTTCAATTTTTTTCCAGTAATTTATAAAATGCAAGGATTGGCATTCTTGTGTAATTTTCAAAGTCTGTTGGATTTTCGACTTGTAACTCCAAAAATATTTCACTGAAGCTTCCCTTCAGAGGTCGCCGAGAAAGCCATTGCTTACACCACAAGGTTCTACGTTTCTTCCTCAAAAGTTTCTTTTTTGCAGCACACAGAGCAACTACACCTCTCCTGGCAAAGCATATCATCGGCAGACATCATCATCGGCAGACATCCTGCCGTTGAAAGCTGAACTGCGAGAACAAGTGGGCAGTGTTGCAGTACAGTTTGGCCGCTATTAATTTTTTTCAACACCACTACTGCATCACGTAGCTGATACATGATGGCATAGTGTGTACCATGCTTTATAGAAAGTATTTCATACTGCTATATTTCTTATATTATAGAATATTTATTATATTATTTCCGAAATGAAATGAAATGCTGTGAAATGTGTGCATCGGTGCATTAATATAATGATGGTGGGATGTAGATTATGTAGGTGTTGCAAAACTGTTCACTATTAACATATTTAGTCTCAAATTATTTGGGGACAGTCTTTTGGCCTGGTCAGATCGGTCAGTCTTAGCTAACTTCCTCCCCCCACCCCCACCGCCACCCCCTCCCTGCCCTCCTTCTCACGCTTGCTGTATTCGTGGCTTCAGCGGTGACGTCCAATACACCTTGTTGGTGTTCCCCCTCCAAGCTATTCAAGAAACCCACGAGTTTCGATATCTCCTTTTCATTAGTCTTTTATAATGCCATGTTTTAATTTTTTTTAATGAAAAATTGTAACATTTGGAAAATAAATAACGTAGATATAGCCTACTATACTGTTATCCGAGTATTATTTTACCTTCCAAAAAAACATCCATCAGAACAAATCTCATGATAACTGTAAGACATTGAAACCGAACATGAGGAGGTGCCGGAATAGAAGGATATTTATAACCATGGTGAGTAAAGGTGAGGGGCACAGGTGCCATAGGGAAGGTGCCATTGGGTGACCTTAATTTAAGTCTTGACGGGTTCGCTTATCAACATTTATAGGTTTAATGATAGTCATAACCTTTAATGATAGCAGTTAACATCAATGATGCTAAGTCGCCATCACGACTGGCACATAGCTTTATAGGGTTACTGAGATTGATCTTTCTATATCTGGTTAATGTCTGTAACTATCGTTTTACGTTATGAATCCCGATTTCCCACGAGGTAACGTCACACACAGCCATGGACGAGCTGAATAACACCAGCTGTGTGCCAGTCGTAATGACGACTTAGAATCGTTTATATTAACTGCCATCATTAAAGGTATCACTATCTTTACCTTATAAATGTTGATAAGCGAACCCGTCAAGACTTAAATTAAGATCACCCAATGTCATCTGTGCCCCATCACCTTTAACCCCACCTTGTTATAAATGTCCTTTTATCCCCGCACCACCTCATGTTTGGGATTTCAATGTCTCACAGTTATTATGAGATTGTTCTAATGGATGTTTTTTGGTAGTAAAATAATACTCAGATGACAGTATTTTCGTACACTATTATATTTTCCAAAAGTTTACAATTATTTTTCTTACAAAAAATAAAAACATCGCAATTTAAAAGACTAATGAACACGAAATATCGAAAGTGCTTGGTCTGCTGGAATAGCTTGGAGGGGGAAAACAACAAGGTGTGGTTGGATATTAGTAGCTGAAGCCATGATTAGAGGCGGATTAGTGAGCAAACGTGAGCCGGATGGTGGGGTTGGGGGGAGTGGTGGAATAGCGGTGGGGGTGGGGGGATGGTTAGCTAAGACGTGACGGTCTGACCAGGTCTAAATTAGACTATCACCAAAATAATTTGACAAATTAAATAATATGTTAATAGTATCCGGTTTTGCAACATATGCATACTTATACCTCACCATCATTTTAATTGTTAATCCACCGACTTACACATTTCACTACATTTCATTTCACATAATTTATTTTCACAAAGAGTTTTAGAAATAATATAATAAATATTCTATAACATAAGAAATACAGCAAACTGAAATACTTTCTATAAGTAGCCTAGATGGTTCTGAGGGGTGGAGCCAAGTGGCCCATCACACTCAAATACTGGTAACTCAACTAAGTTATGCCATATATACAAATTCTGTAATACTACATTAGCATATCCAGTAATGTGTTCTTAGCATAGATTAGTTGATAAAATAATATCCTTGCAATATTGATGCTTTGATGACATATGCAACCCACAGCTACAAAACCTGGTGTGTAACATCTTTGTGACCAGATTCATTATATTATTGGTAATACAGGCAAAATACAGTCCAGTCAATCTAGGGCAAAAACAGATACAGCCTAGCACAAGTTGGTAGAGTAGCCATTTACGGTTGTGGTCCTTGCCCCCTCCAGATAACATATCAAACATCTACCATTATTCAAATAGTCAATCCAGGCGATATAAGACGGAGGACAGAATGAGAGAAAGAGAGAGAGAGAGAGAGAGAGAGAGAGAGACCTTACCTTACAGACCTTACAGTTCGTTCGGGTTGCCCCAGGTCCCTCAGTGTGAGACGCCTCTAATGTCTACCAGAGAGTTGCTAGTACATCTTCCGGTATATTTTGCATCTTCCAATCTTGGATGGTCTGGGATGCAGTTTGAGATATTTGTCGAGCTTATTCTTAAACACATCTACGCTCACTCCTGATATATTCCTCAGATGAGCTGGCAACGCATTGAATAGACGCTGCATTATCGATGCTGGTGCGTAGTGGATTAATGTTCTGTGTGCTTTCCTTATTTTTCCTGGTATAGTTTTGGGCACTATTAATCTACCTCTGCTTGCTCTTTCTGATATTTTTAGTTCCATGATATTTTCTGTTATTCTTCTATCTGTTTCCATGCCTGAATTATCATGTGTAGCGTTCTCTTCTCCTTTCTAGACTATATAATTTTAAAGGATTGTAGTCTTTCCAGTAGTCTAGGTCCTTAACTTCTTCTATTCTAGCTGTAAAGGACCTTTGTACACTCTCTATTTGTGCAATATCCTTTTGATAGTGTGGGTACCATATCATATTGCAATATTCAAGTGGACTACGAACATATGTTTTATAAAGCATAATCATGTGTTCAGCTTTTCTTGTTTTGAAGTGCCGTAACAACATTCCCATTTTTGTTTTTCTTTACATTTTGCCAACAGAATGGCTATTTGATCATTGCATAACATGTTCCTATTCATCATCACACCAAGGTCTTGAACTGCTTCCTTATTTGTGATTGTCTCATTATTAGTCCCCTATATGCATATAGCTTTCCTTCTCTGTCTCCATAATTTATTGATTCAAATTTATCAGAGTTAATACCATCCTATTTACCTCTGCCCAATCATATACTTTGTTAAGGTCTCTTTGTAGAGCGTTCCCTATCTTCATCACAAGTAATTTCTCTACTTATTCTTGTGTCATCAGCGAAACTACTCACTACCGAATCCTTAACTATTACTGTCTATGTCTTTCAATCATAATAACAAACAATATTGCAGCTAGCAACCGTACCTTGTGGCACCACCGGATATTTACCTTGGTTTGCATCCGATTTTTCTCATCGTTTGCAATAACTATCTGTTTTCTGTTGTGTAAAAATTCTTTTAACCATCTTCCTACTTTATCTACTATATTGTGTTTTACTAATTTTCTTTGCTAATGATCTTAATATTATGGTCTACTTTGTCAAAAGCTTTTGCAAAGTCCAGATAAACCACATCTGTTTCATTTCCGCTTTTCATATTTTTGAATATGTTCTCACGGTGGACTAACAGTTGGGTTTGTGTACTTTTTCCGGGTACGAAACCGTGTTGTCCTATATTAAACAAATTTTTTTTTATTAAATGTTTCATAATATTTTTCTTCATTACCCTTTCATACACTTTCATAATATGTGATGTACACTCACAGGCCTATAATTACTTGCCTCTAGTCTTGATCCACTTTTGAAAGTAGGGGTGATATATGCTAATTTGTGCTCATCATAAATCTTGCCTGTATCTACACTTTGTCTTAATAATATTGCAAGTGGCTTTGCGATAGAATGAACTACTTTCTTTAACAAAATAGCAGGGACTCCATCCGGCCCTGCAGCAGCTCCATTTTTTAATTTCATTAATTGCCTGCACAATATCAGCTTCATTAATTTCTATGTCAGCTAAATATTCACTATTTTCGTCCCTTACTTCTATATCATTAGCTTCATTATCTATTCTAGGGGTGAATTCTCTCTTATATCGTTCTGCCAGTATGTTGCAAATTTCCTTTTTTTCATTCGTTAATCTCCCTTCAATTCTCAGAGGGCCTATTTCTATTCTTCTTTTATTCATCTTCTTCGCATATGAGTATAATAGTTTGGGTTTTGCTTGATATTTAATAGGGTTTTTCTTCCAAGTCCCGTTTTTCATTTTCTTTTGATTGTATAATCTTTTGTTCTGCATTTTCTATCTTACTTTTTAGTTCTATAACTTTCCATGCTTTTTGTTTTTTTCTTTGGCAAGACCTTTTTCCACTTTCTGATTTTCTGGAACAAGATCCTTCTGTCTCTTGGTATGCATGAATGATGTTTACTTTTCTTCTTCGGTATATATATCCACTATTTTCTCCAATATTTTATATAATATCTCCGTATTTACCCTTATGTCATCACTTTACGAAAATGTTATCCCAATCTTGTTCTTTAATTCTTCCATTAATTCTGACCATTTTATATTTTTACTGTAGAAGTTGTATTTTCCATATCCTTCCCACTTTTTCATTTCTTGCTTATCTCTATTTTCACTTGCTTTGGAATGAACTGTTATTCTATGACATTATGATCTGAAATACTCGCATTATAAACTATTATTTCTTTAAACATAATCATCTCGTTCACAAATACTAGGTCTAAAAGTATTTTCCTTTCTTTGTTGGCAGGTGATTTATTTGTTGAATGTTGTATTCTAGTAGCATATCTAATAGCTTTTCAAATGCCTCTTATCTTCTGCACTACTATTACTCTCTTTTTTATATGTATAAGTACAACCACAGTCTCCTATTCGTTTCTTTCCATTCTACGAAAGGAAAGTTGAAGTCACCAGATAGGAGAATAGTCCAGTCCTTGTGATTTCTACATATATCATCCAATTTTTCAATTATTAAGTCAAACTCTTTAGTATTAGGAGGTCTATATATTACTATGTTCATTAATTTTTCAGATTCAAATTCTACCGCTATTAGTTCACATTCTGAGTTACTATATTTCTCATATATTTTCCTTGTTTTTGGTCTTTCCCATATATTGCGGTTCCCCTTTGATTCCTATTTTTTCTATCTGATCTATAAGTTTGGAACCCTTTTATTTGATCATCATTCCCAGTCTCTTGGGAATACCAGGTTTCACTTATATTCATTATATCTATTTTCTTTTCATTTTGGGTTAGTTCTTCTAAGTACTCTATTTTTCTTTTGAGTTACTCCATAACTAAACCCGCGCATTCATCACTATGATGGTTTGAATGTTTTTCTCCTTCATTTAATATTGGTAGTAATAAGGATTTTTCCCATGTCTCTTTCCTGTTCTGGTATGTTGTTTTCTTTTTTTCATTTCCAGAAATTCTGACATTAAAATCCAACTTTTCCATAATATTTGATCTTCCTTTCATCATAATTATTCATTTTGTGTCTGAATCTGCATTTTCTCCGTTTCTGCAATATCCTCTTGCATAATAAATACAGTTATTATCTCTGTTGTAGAATTTCGGAGCTGATGCTTTGAAATTTTTTGCTGACACCTCTGCATATCTCATTGGTGGTTTGCTTTTCTCTTTTACCTGTAATTCTTGATTTCTCTCTTTATTTGTTTCTTTCTTTATTTTGGATTTTATTACTTGGTTGGTTATTTATTGATTATGATTCATGGCTACAGGGTGCATATATTTGCATTTTTTGTCGAACTTACATCCTTTCCTTCTTTTAGGTTTTTTGTTTTTAACATATTTTTGGATGCAGATCTCTGCAAATCATCCCCATAGCCATCTCTAAGTATGCACATTTACCATATATTTCATAGTTTTGACATACCTTAGGATGTTTGTAGTAACATCTTTCTCCAAAATCTGCAATTCCATCTTTTCAAAAGGTTGCAGATTTTGTCTTTCTTGTCTATTTTTTCCCTCTTTCCCGTCATTGTGTAGATCTGGGTAGAGCCTCTTCGGGATTTGCTTTTTGGCTTTTTCTGTTGTCATATCGTAATTTATTTCTTCGTAGGTATGCTGCTTTAGTTGCCTCATATGTAGTATCAATGAGTATCTGCTCCATCCTACTTTTATCTCTTTGTTTTTCCTTATTTTTTTCTGTCATTTCATTTTTTGTTTACTTCTCTTCCGTTTTGTCCTCTTCTTTTTCTTCTTCTTCTTCTCCTTCTCTTCTTCTTCATCCTCAACTATTTGTACATTCAATCTAGATTTAATAACATTGTCTATCCATGATAGACATGTTTGAACAAAAAATTCTTGTATCTTTTCTCAAATCTTGCATTACCTCAGCACACTGTGGATGGGTCGGAATGTTGCTGCAGCACATTTTCTGATTAGGTTTTGTGGATTGACTATGCTATACCAAACCTTACACAGTTTGCATGCTTTGGCATTCTTTTTCCTAATGCATCAATTAGGATATTCACAAGATTCACCTTATTCATTTTCTTTGTCGGAATATGTTGGTTTATGTATATTTTCTTTATGAGTGCTCTTGACCACTTGGATTTTATTTGGAACTTCTTCAATTATTTCAAGATGTTTTCATTAGATTTGTTCCAGTTTGAAGGATTATATCCTTCTATAAATATATCTATGAATGCTTTTGTATCTTTTTGGTTAGGACTGTTGCTGATTTCATAGATGAGAAATGCCAGTTCCCTTCCTGCTACCTCATCGTATTGCGAATCCGCCAAGCAAGCTAAATTACGCCATTTTCCCGCAGTTGGAACTTACTGCCATCTTGTTCTGATTTCAGTATTACACTTGTTTAAACTAAGTTAGAAGACGCTTATCCCTACTATTTTCACACTAATCTTATCACCGATAGTTCACGAACACTTCTAGATATTTCTCAAATTCTAGTCGTATGTTAAACTTGTGATATCTGTTGATTAATCTGACTTCACGCGGGTACGTCTCACCAAGCAAGATGGCTACTACGAGAGAGAGAGAGAGAGAGAGAGCTGCTTATAGGATAATTAAAAAGGATATTTTCTTCTGAATAATATTAATATGAATAGTCATTTCACATTTTTATTTGGAGAAAATGTGAAAACGATTAAAAAACAATAACATGATAAAATTCATAATAATTATTTTCCAAAAAAAATGTATGATAACATGCTTCTTAAAGCAGAAGGTCTCAAGTATATCCATCGGATTAATAACTCTCTCTCTCTCTCTCATCTCTCTCTCTCTCTCTCCCTCCCCTGTCCATATACATTTAATTTAATATTGCATGTCTTTCCCGTGATTACCATAATTGTCCCTCCTCCTCCCTTTCGAACCATTCTAACTATGTACTGG
>NC_061109.1:67174411-67181911 GCF_015104395.2 Macrobrachium nipponense
CCAGTACATAGTTAGAATGGTTCGAAAGGGAGGAGGAGGGCAATTACGGTAATCATAGAAAGACATGCAATATTGAATTAAATGTATATGGACAGAGAGAGAGAGAGAGAGAGAGAGAGAGAGAGTTATTAATCCGACGGATATACTTGAGACCTTCTGCTTTAAGAAACATGTTATCATACATTTTTTCGGGAAAATAATTATTATGAAATTTTATCATGTATTGTTTTTAATCGTTTTCACATTTTCTAAATAAAAATGTGAAATGACTATTCATATTAATATTATTCAGAAGAAAATATCCTTTTTAATTATCCTATAAGCAGCTCTCTCTCTCTCTCCTCTCTCTCTCTCTCTCTCTCTCTCTCTCTCTCTCTCTCTCATTCTGTCCTCCGTCTTATATCGCCTGGATTGACTATTTGAATAATGGTAGATGTTTGATATGTTATCTGGAGGGGGCCAAGGACCACAAAACCGTAAATGGCTACTCTACCAACTTGTGCTAGGCTGTATCTGTTTTTGCCCTAGATTGACTGGACTGTAGTCGCCTGTATTACCAATAATATATGAATCTGGTCACAAAGATGTTACACACCAGGTTTTGTAGCTGTGGGTTGCATATGTCATCAAAGCATCAATATTGCAAGGATATTATTTTTTATAAACTAAATAACTATGCTAAGAACACATTACTGGATATGCTAATGTAGTATTACAGGATTTATATATATGGCATAACTTAGTTGAGTTACCAGTATTTGAGTGTGATGGGCCACTTGGCTCCACCCCTCAGAACCATCTAGGCTACTTATAGAAAGTATTTCAGTTTGCTGTATTTCTTATGTTATAGAATATTTATTATATTATTTCTAAAACTCTTTGTGAAAATAAATTATGTGAAATGAAATGTAGTGAAATGTGTAAGTCGGTGGATTAACATAATGATGGTGAGGTATAAGTATGCATATGTTGCAAAACCGGATACTATTAACATATTATTTAATTTGTCAAATTATTTGGTGATAGTCTAAATTTAGACCTGGTCAGACGGTCACGTCTTAGCTAACCATCCCCCCCACCCCCACCGCTATTCCACCCCTCCTCCCAACCCCACCATCCGGCTCACGTTTGCTCACTAATCCGCCTCTAATCATGGCTTCAGCTACTAATATCCAACACACCTTGTTGTTTCCCCCCCCTCCAAGCTATTCCAGAAACCAAGCACTTTCGATATTTCGTGTTCATTAGTCTTTTAAATTGCGATGTTTTTATTTTTTGTAAGAAAATAATTGTAAACTTTTGGAAAATATAATAGTGTACGAAATACTGTCATCTGAGTATTATTTTACCTACCAAAAAACATCCATTAGAACAATCTCATAATAACTGTGAGACATTGAAATCCCAAACATGAGGTGGTGCGGGGATAAAAGGACATTTATAACAAGGTGGGGTTAAAGGTGATGGGGCACAGATGACATTGGGTGATCTTAATTTAAGTCTTGACGGGTTCGCTTATCAACATTTATAAGGTAAAGATAGTGATACCTTTAATGATGGCAGTTAATATAAACGATTCTAAGTCGTCATTACGACTGGCACACAGCTGGTGTTATTCAGCTCGTCCATGGCTGTGTGTGGCACGTTACCTCGTGGGAAATCCGGGATTCATAACGTAAACGATAGTTACAGACATTAACCAGATATAGAAAGATCATCTCAGTAACCCTATAAAGCTATGTGCCAGTCGTGATGGCGACTTAGCATCATTGATGTTAACTGCTATCATTAAAGGTATGACTATCATTAACTTATAAATGTTGATAAGCGAACCCGTCAAGACTTAAATTAAGGTCACCCAATGGCACCTCCCTATGGCACCTGTGCCCCATCACCTTTAACTCCCCACCATGTTATAAATATCCTTCTATTCCGGCACCTCCTCATGTTCGGTTTCAATGTCTTACAGTTATCATGAGATTGTTCTGATGGATGTTTTTTGGAAGGTAAAATAATACTCGGATAACAGTATTTCATACGTTATTTATTTTCCAAATGTTTACAATTTTTCATTACAAAAAATTAAAACATGGCATTATAAAAGACTAATGAAGAGGAGATATCGAAACTGGTGGGTTTCTTGAATAGCTTGGAGGGGGAACACCAACAAGGTGTATTGGACGTCACCGCTGAAGCCACGAATACAGCAAGCGTGAGAAGGAGGGCAGGGAGGGGTGGCGGTAGGGGTGGGGGGAGGAAGGTTAGCTAAGACGTGACCGATCTGACCAGGCCAAAAGACTGTCCCCAAATAATTTGAGACTAAATATGTTAATAGTGTACAGTTTTGCAACACCTACATAATCTACACCCCACCATCATTATATTAATGCACCGATGCACACATTTCACAGCATTTCATTTCATTTCGGAAATAATATAATAAATATTCTATAATATAAGAAATATAGCAATATGAAATACTTTCTATAAAGCATGGTACACACTATGCCATAATGTATCAGCTACGTGATGCAGTAGTGGTGTTGAAAAAAATTAATAGCGGCCAAACTGTACTGCAACACTGCTCACTTGTTCTCGCAGTTCAGCTTTCAACGGCAGGATGTCTGCCGATGATGTACTTTGCCAGGAGAGGTGTAGTTGCTCTGTGTGCTACAAAAAAGAAACTTTTGAGGAAGAAACGTAGAACCTTGTGGTGTAAGCAATGGCTTTCTCGGCGACCTCTGAAGGGAAGCTTCAGTGAAATATTTTTGGAGCTACGAGTCGAAAATCCAACGGACTTGAAAATTACACAAGAATGCCAATCCTTGCATTTTATAAATTGTTGGAAAAAAATTTAACCATATATCTGTTAGCAGGGCACCAGCTTTCGAGATAGCATATCACCAGGAGCTCGTTCTTGCAGCTAGCTGATGGATCGTATGCAAGCCTCCAATATTCAACCAGGATTTCAAAACAGAGCCTCGGTCAAATCATCCCCGAAACCTGTGAAGCCATCTATAATGTCCTTAGGGAGGATTATTTGAAAGTAAGGTTCAAATATAGGTACAAAGTACACAAATATTTTTTTATTACAAGAAACGCAGCTCATCAAAACACCATAACTTCGGAGTGTAGAGATCTTCCGTGCCAGCTCCAGACTTCTGTGATGCTTTGATTGCAGACATTTCCCTGTAGAATTGTGTCTTCAGGGTGTGCAGCTTTTTAGTAATGTCTTCATCTGGATCTGCTGTCTCGAAAGCTGGTGTCCTGCTTACAAATATATGGTTCAATTTTTTTCCAGTAATTTATAAAATGCAAGGATTGACATTCTTGTGTAATTTTCAAGTCTGTTGGATTTTCGACTTGTAACTCTAAAATTATTTCACTGAAGCTTCCCTTCAGAGGTCGCTGAGAAAGCCATTGCTTACACCACAAGGTTCTACGTTTCTTCCTCAAAAGTTTCTTTTTTGTAGCACACAGAGCAACTACACCTCTCCTGGCAAAGTACATCATCGGCAGACATCCTGCTGTTGAAAGCTGAACTGCGAGAACAAGTGACAGTGTTGCAGTACATGATGGCATAGTGTGTACCATGCTTAAGTAGCCTAGAGGGTTGTGAGGGGTGAAGCCAAATGGCCCAGCACACTCAATACTGGTAACTCAACTAAGTTATGCCATAAGTACAAATCCTGTAGTACTACATTAGCATATCCAGTAATGTGTTCTTAGCATAGATTAATTAATAAAATAATGTCATTGCAAAACTGATGCTTTGATGACTTATACAACCTACGTCTACAAAAACTGGTGTGTACCATCTTTGTGACTAGATTCGCATATTATTGGTAATACAGGTAACTACAATCCAGTCTAGGGCAAAAATAGATACAGCCTAGCACAAGTTGGTAGAGTAGCCCTTTACGGTTCGATGATCCTTGGACACATCCAAATAACATATCAAACATCTACCATTATCTAAACAGTCAATCCAGGCAATATAAGACGGAGGACAGAATGAGAGAGAGAGAGAGAGAGAGAGAGAGAGAGAGAGAGAGAGAGAGAGAGAGAGAAGATATTTTCGTCTGAATAATATTAATATGAATAGTCAGTTCCAACAATATTTAAGGCATTTTTATTTAGAAAATGTGATAACGATTAAAAACAATATGATGTGATAAGATTTCATAATAATTATTTTCCAAAAAAATATATGATAACATGTTTCTTAAAGCAGAAGGTCTCAAGTATATCCGTCAGATTAATAACTAAACAGGAATAAAAGCTCTCTCTCTCTCCTCTCTCTCTCTCTCTCTCTCTCTCTCCATATATATTTCATTCAATATTGCATTTCTTCGCGTGATTACCGTAATTGCCCTACTCCTCCCTTTCCAACCATTCTAACTATGTACTGGTTATTTGAACGTGGGCCAATTTCATGGCAAGAAGGGCACGATCTCACCAAGCCAGGCCTGGCGGGGCGACACCGCTTTTGTAACTGGGTGTACATGAGGTTAAGATAAAGGCAAGTTTATGGGGTTTATCACCTGTGAGCCGAAATGGGGTCTTTTTCCCTACTCTCATAACGTTACATTCAGCTACACCTCTTTTTAAGTAATTCAAAAGGAACGGGTTCCCAAGAACCCAGAACATATTTGGGAACGAAGCTTAGAACTGAGGTTACGAAATAATATTTATATATATATTTATATATATATATATATATATAGATATATATATATATATATATATAGTATATATAATATATATATATATATATATATATATATATATATATATATATATATATATATATGTGTGTGTGTGTGTGTGTGTATATATAGATATAGATAATAGATATAGATATATATATATATATATATATATATATATATATATATATTATATATATATATATATATATATATCATATATATATATAAAGATCTATAGATATATATAATATATATTATATATATATATATATATATATATCTATATCTATATAATATATATATATATATATATATATATATATATATATAATATATATATATATATATATATATATATACATATATATAATACAAAACACAAAGAACCGTTATGGTTTACTTTAGAACAAAAACAAATAAAAGACCTCTGGATAAAAGAGATTTTTGTGAATAAATTTCACAAATTGCCAAGACCCAACATTCGTTTGGGCAAAACTACCTAATGAGCCAAATGTCACGTGTCCTTCAGCATAGACGGTGAATGTCATTAATCAAAGTAATTAACAGGTCCTATGACAAAAGTGGTGATGGTGTCAGGTAACTGCTCGGTACTATCATTACAGTAGAGTAGATGTTGCGTGCACAGTTTCAAGGTTGTGCATGAAATCCAGGACTTGATACGTATGCACTGTTTTTATCTTTTTTTTTTTTTTTTTTCTGTTTGCCGCCGCCATAAATAAAGGATTTTTTATTTATCGCTCAAGTCAAGGAGATTCATTTACGCTTTTGAATGATATTTTTTTTGCCTACACTAGTTTGCGATAATATACATACATGCACAGTAGTTGTAACAATGAATCTCCCCTGTAACTGTTCATTGCTAAAATCTGCTAAATCAGAAAACCGCCTGACATTTGATACAACCCTGTTCTTCCAACCTACAATTCTAATGATTAAAAGTATGAGAGAAACCCATTGTTTCTGGGTACTTCGTATCTACAATAGACAGATTCATTGGCTTAATTATTATCAGTACCATAATTTTTTGTTATTCTTACGACACAAGGAGTTCATTTTTATGATCAAACGATGCATGATAAATGAGCAAAAGAAATTTCAAATGTAACAGATAGAATAAAAAGATATTGATATTGATATTGATATGTGTATGGGTACAAGACGAATGATTACATAGTACATTGTATATATTGAATACATAGTACATTATATGTGTTGTTCACTTTAATACACAAATTATTATTACTTACCGAGTACAGTGAGTAATGATAAAAATATGTCTACAGTGATATGTCCCAAATCACCAGGTAATTTTAATTCTTTGTTTTTAGTATAACCTAATGATTAGCTTAGCTTTTCTCATTATGAGACAGAGCCATCAGTATGAGCAACATCTATCCATATCATATTGAAACACTGAAGCGTTAGTTTCTTTGCACCATGGAAGTTCAACAGGGCTGGTGCTTCCCGTAGATCTTCCCTTTCCACTCTTCCTTTTCTGCCATTCCACACTTTCCTCCCCTCTCATCCCCTCCAACTCCCATTCCCCATCCCCATCCTCATCCCTTCCCACTTCCCTTCCAACCACCTTCCTCTCCCATCGTCTCCCCAAATTATCAACATTAAGTTCCAACGGGTCACGGGTGATCTAGTCTAATATACAAGTCATTTACTTTGCCAATGCTAAGTAATTCCAAGTACCTAAAGAATTAAAGTATTCATCAGAATAAAAAAAAACTATTAAAAATGCAAATATATGCCTCATAAACTCATTCCGAAGAGCGTCAGATGGAGTCAATTTGTTAATTGAGAGAATAATATCTATTACCTGCTCATTAAGGTGTCAAAGGTTGTGTCAAAAGTTATTTTCACCTGTCAGTTTCCCTACAGTCGTTTCTATAGACGACTAATGAGTCAGTTGCTCTTATGAGGGATCAGTTATCTTGCACCTCATAGTCATGATTTTGTAACTAAAATAGAGTGAAGGAAATACTACATCTATCTATTTATTTATGAATATAGACACATACATACCATACGCACACATGTATATGTTCACGTGTATAAACACACACACGCACACACATACACACACACATACATATATATATATATATATATATATATATATATATATATATATATATATATATGGTTGTGTGTGTGTGTGTGTGTGTGTCTGTGTGTGTGTAACTCCACCTTACCTTGTATTTCCACTGTTGAAGCTCTGCGTTAACTGCAACAACCTTCCTCTCTCATCTGTACGTCTTCGTTTTTCTTACCTTAACTGTTTTCGTAGCTGCGGGAAAAAGGAGGCAGAGAATAAAGATTAACAGATGGCTGTGACCAATGGGTAGCTAACATTCATACCACAATACGATTAAAAGTGGGATCTTGAATGCCCTCAGCCTACCCAAGTGCATATATTCGCAGATTCTCTCTCTCTCTCTCTCTCTCTCTCTCTCTCTCTCTCTCTCTCTCTCTCTCTCTCTAGTGTCCAGGCCTATAAGAAATCAAAATTCGTGATTGTTGCCCAAATTTAAAGAATTTCACTAGACCAATAAATTGTATTCTATCTGAATGAACAAACACTTGTTTTTGAAAGAAAATTTTCGTTATCATATTTATATTCAACTTGACCGTCAATGATATGGAAATGGTGGGTATATCAATCAATAGTTTTAAATTACTAAAAAAAATATTTTAAACTTTTAAACTTTCGAATATTATTAATTTAAAATATGTATCGTCCATTTATTCAAGGTCATGC
>NC_061109.1:67186911-67191911 GCF_015104395.2 Macrobrachium nipponense
ATATATATATATATATATATATATATATATATATATATATATATATATGTATATATATATATATATATATATATATATATATATATATATATATATATATATATTATATATATATATATATATATATATAGTATATATGTATATATATATATATATATAGTATATATATATATATATATATATATATATATATATATATATATGCATGTATGTATATTTATTGTAATCATACAGTGTACTATGAACAAAACTATCATTCTGAAGAATGGTGTGAATGACAATGAGACCTGAAAAGCCAATACGGTAAACGACTTTATGAATGACATTTAGACAAAGGAGAAATTTATGAAATGGTTATTTCTAGCGATGTGAGCTTTCCAAAAGGAATCCGACTTGACCTAAATACCAAATATGAGATTAAGGTTAGATGGTAACCTTAGCTATACATTGAATGATCGCACTTGCTACTGCGCATGCGTATTCGTACGTACAAACGAACGTATATGGAGTGCATGCATGTTCATATGATTTTAGAACTAACCAGTGCGCTTGATATTTTATACTTTAAGTTTAATTATGAGCGTAATTGTCAAGTAATGTTATTTTTTTTTTTCTTAAAAAAAACTATGAATATTATCTATGGGTTTATCTCGTTGTAATTTCAAATCTCTATTTCATTGCATTACAAAAAATGTTTCACAAACTGAAACTATATTCTACTAATTAAATAATTAAATAAAGACTTCGAGAAGATGGAATCAATGAGAGAGAGAGAGAGAGAGAGAGAGAGAGAGAGAGAGAGAGGAGAGAGAGAGGGAGGGACTCGATACCTAAACCTCATTTTTATTTCCTTTCTTCGACTGATATTCGGTTATTAACTAAATTATCTGAAGGGTTGAAGACTGTTTCCCTTGTGAGAAAAAGATAATTTCTGGAAGAAATTAATCCGTGTCAACCTCATTTCTGGTCGCTTGGCAAGATTTCTCTCCTTCCCACTTGCGCGTTTTTCTTTCGTCATAATTAGCAACATTTATTCACCGGAAATAATATTCATTTGTTTTAACATAAACATATATTTATTCATCTCTTTATCAGTCTTCATTCTCATTGTACTTTAATAAATAACGATGATTTCTCTCTAAGCAAAACGCATAACACAACGACTCCGCCCTTGGCTGATCAACCAGAAGCTGTTTATAGAGCAATAAACTTAATCTAGTAGTTCAGATTGAATTTAATGGCCATTAAAAGCTTCTGTGTCTATGTTCCCTGCCAGATATATGGGGATGGGACCATTTCGTCAGCTCTCAAACGGGCCACGTAAGGATGACCTTTGACTAATTTCCCTAGAACCTGGACGGTGCTGTTTGCCAAAATAACATGAGATTCATTGAGAAGACTTCTGCTACATAATTTCTTATTTTTTTTTTTTTTTTTTTTTTTTTTTGACGAAAAGCATTTCGTATGAATCTCACATGTGCTTATGTATTATTTTATCCCATGTATTATATTATTATTATTATTATTATTATTATTATTATTATTATTATTTATTATTATTATTATTATTATTATTGTTATTAGTTATTATTATTATTATTATTATTATATTATTATTATTATTATTATTATTATTATTATTATTATTATTATTATTCAGAAGATGGACCCTAATCATATAGAACAAACCCACGGAGCCCATTATATTTGAAAGTCAAGCTTCCATAGAATATGGTAATCATTAAAAAGAAGAAACAGAAGGTCCTAGGAAATACAGGAAGAAGAGATCACTTATTGAAACCGAAGATATTTTCAATGAATTTATCTTAATTTCAGTTTTTATTAAATATTCTGTTGTGTTTCACTCTTCAGATATAAATTCCCTATTCACTAGTTAGTAAGAATTTGATCGTGAAGCCAGTTTTGATTATCACAAAATCTAGTGTGCCTATTACGCATCAAATCACAGACTGCTAAACTTCGAGTATAAGGAAGCACATTTATATATAAGATAACTTTATATATATATATATATATATATATATATATATATATATATATATATATATAATATATATATATATATATATATATATATATATATATATATATATATACCTACACTGTAGTACATGAAATTATGTATTACTCACAAATGTCTTCTGCTTTTTTCTGAAATCACGACAAAAAGCAAATAAATGCATCGAATAAAAAATCTATTTAAAAGAAAGGACTTAATTGATTACAAAAACCCAAATGAAAACAAAAGCAATAAACTTGAAATTGCATATCATATGTCAGAGCAATCTGACATATTTGGAAAATAATGTGGGAATATTATTGTCGCCCAAAGGCTCCTTCCGAATGTAAATGTAATTATTTCCTGGGCATTAAACACTAGCTGGTGCTGAGCGCTGTAGCATTATAACTCAGAAAAACAAAGAGAGAGAGAGAGAGAGAGAGAGAGAGAGAGAGAGAGAAGAAGACTGATCGAAAAGCCAGGAAGTTTTGAATGTAAGGATGCCAAAACACCATTTACAAACTTGAATGTTTACATTTCGCACTACATCACAAAATGCGATTCTTGGCTGATGCTGATCATCGATAATGCTACCATAAATAAAGCTGATTTTTGGAAGTAATGAATGAATCAATAGAAGAAAAGACTGACTGTAGAATTATATTAAGAATAAATATATTTCTTTTAGTTTATGAAGGATTCTGAAAATGTATATTTCGTGATACCAGCAAATGGCTCTGAATCCTATTGTTTATTTTCCAAAAGTATTATGACTTACTTATTATAATAACCGTTAACTTACTAGAGTAGAGACACAAACACACACACACACAGGCACACGTGTGTGTGTAAAACTAAATACACAAAATAACACAAGCAGGAAAACAGGCACTGGTAGAGACAGAGAGATAGAAAGGGAGAATAATTAGCAACACCAGTGTCGGTCAGGCTCAATATACCATTTCTTGTAATGGATTACCGGCCAAAGGAAATGCAGTGAGGCAAGAAAGCTTTACTGAGGCTATAAATAAAAAACACCCTTCAGTGTTTATTGTTTGTACTGTGGGACCTTTTTGGTCAAACTATAACACTCGGGCTATGACTTATATTGGCGTGTATTTAAATGTTGGGAATTACTCAGTAAATGTATAAATATTTTATCTTACTCCTGCTGTTTCTTTTGCTTCTGAATCGAATGATAATTCTAACAAGAGTAATAATAATAATAATAATAATAATAATAAAGATTAGGTTAAAGCATTAATGGATGATAGAGGTACTTCAGCTTATTTCCAATAATAAACTCATATTAAGAGAATAATTTGGTCATATTCACTTTTAAATTTCTTCTCTTTTTACAAATGTTATTGCAATATTTCCGTTAATAGCTCAGTGTCCCACTTTTGTTTTCCTTATCATTAGCATTAAATAAATCAAATATTGTTCATTTGTTGAATGGCCTCTTTTGAATATTCAGAAATACCTAAAACATCTGAAATATCTGAAAGGTCTCCTCCTCTTGGGAACGGTTGTAACACCCGACAAGCCACTGCTTCCGACATTCATTACTCTTTCTTATTCACATTAAACTCTCCCAGTTTTCCCCTCAATCACTTATGGCAAATATTTGGAGACTGATTTGTCGTCTAAGAGGGGAAATCCAATGTAACATCCTCTTTATTATTATTATTGTTATTGATTATTATTTTATTATTATTATTATTATTATTATTATTATTATTATTATTATTATTATTATTATTATTATTATTATTATTCATCTATTTGTCTACCTGTCTCTCGTCCTCCACTTTAATTAATAACCTTCTATGAATTAAATCGGAACAATTAAAGAATCATGCTGTGTCCTTGCATAACTCTACAAAGCAAAACTCTTTCTCTGTGTTAATATCATTCCCGCCCCCCCCCCCTCTCTCCTCTCTCTCTCTCTCTCTCTCTCTCTCTCTCATCGCCCACTTTATTCAGAACCTTTCGGTAAATACCTCAGGACAATTAAACAAAATGTGCTTTATTCCCTTTACGTTTATCAAATCGCTTTGTGTGAAAATTGAAGTAAAAGGGAAGGCGTTACTCACAGTACTGGTGAAAAACAGATAGTTCTCATAACAAAGGGCGGCCTGTTACACGAGCATCTCATTTAGGACTCAACGAACAAAAAAAAAAAAAAAAAAAAACTTGGAAAACTAAACTGCCACTCATATATTATTCCAGAGCACGAAATGAGAAGCAAGACATTTTCTGTGGTTTTTGAGGACATTCAAATACAGATGATGCCCTAGATAGCTCACTGCGTATGTTCCTGGTTTTAAGTTTGTATATAGAAAAAAACAAGAATTATGAACAACTTCATTTAGGTAGGACAAGATTTAGGGAAAACACGAGTTATGATATACATGATTTAGAAGCAACCAGGTTTACGAAATAAAAAAGATCTAGTAAAAAGAAGACTATGGAAACACAATTTAGGAAAGCAAATATTATGAAAGAAAATATATAGGAAAAACATGTTTCTATTATTCGTCAATTTGGTGATTAACAGCATGATTTTCTTTCTATTCTTCTCGTGTTATGTAAAGGTAAAGGGAAATGATAATTTCTGTCCAGTCACCAAAAATGAAAAATTGTCTAGCCTAACTTTAGAGTAAACTTCCTGTATCCAGAAAAATATCAGGAAAACTTAGAGGCTTTCCTTAGCAAGCAAAACTGAGAAATTAAAATGTATAATTATATATATATAGGGTCTCTCTCTCTCTCTCTCTCTCTCTCTCTCTCTCTCTCTCTCTCTCTCTCTCTCTCTCTCCACCCGGTAAATGTGGTTTTTGGGTTGAATGAAAATGTGTTTATAAGGGCAAAAAGGACTAACAGAATTCCAGAAAAAATTTTAATAACTGAGCATTTAGAATTTCTTTAATTTTCTTAAATCTGAGATACATAATTCCGCGTCCCTCCTTTGCATTGA
>NC_061109.1:67204411-67216911 GCF_015104395.2 Macrobrachium nipponense
TTGTATCACAAATTTCTTGTCGAAGTCTGGAGCTTGAAGTACTGGTCTTGAAGTTAAAATGGCTTTTACCTTCTCAAAGGATTCTTGACACTCTGGAGTCCAAACAAACTTAGCTTTGGGACTAGTGAAGTCTGTCAAGGGAGCTACTATGGCTGAGAAATTTGGGCAAAACGACGATAGAATCCAGCCATCCCCAAAAATCTCTGTAGCTGTTTCCTGTATGTAGGTGGGTAGCCTTACGGATACCTTCTACAATTAGCATTTACTGGAGCAAGAAGGCCTTTCCCAACTTCAAACCCAAGTTACTGTACAGTTGCCTTTCCAAACTCACTCTTCTCTAGGTTGACTGTTAATCCTGCTTCTTGTAGTTTCTTGAAAACTTTCCTCAGAATCTTCAGATGTTCTTCCCACATTGTAGAGTAAATCACGATGTCATCCAGGTATACACCTACTCCTTCTATTGATCCTAGCAGTTGATCCATCACTTGTTGAAATGTTGCGGGTGCATTCATCAGACCAAACGGCAGAAAAGTATACTGATATAATCCAAATGGAGTAATTAAAAGCTCGACAGCAACTTCGCATTTCTCATCTAAGGGCGGAATTTGGATAATATCCTTTCAACAAGTCTATCTTGGAAACACTCTTGGCTTGCCCAATAATTATCCATACTGATCTATAAGAGGCAAAGGATAATTATCAGCCACACTGATAGAATTCAGCTTCCTATAATCAGTACACATCCTATAGGAACCATCTGGTTTCTTCACCGACACACATGGAGAACTGAAGTGACTTGAACTGGGTTCTGCTAATCCATGTTGCAGCAAATACTCAACTTCCTTCTTCAAAACATCTCGATGATACGGTGATAAGCGATAGGCTCTTTGCTTGAAAGGTCTTCCATCTTCTTGAATCTTGATTTCATGCTTGGTCAGATCAGTACGTCTAGGCACATCTGAAAAAATTTCTGGAAAACTTCTCAATTACGTCACTTAAGTCTTCACCTTGTTCAACACTCAGATGTTTCAATTTATCCTCCAAATTTTCCAAAATTGAAGAATTATTCATCTTGCTTGCAGCTTCCAATTCGTAGCCATCATCGTCTTCTGTAGATAATGTTTTTTGGGTTACTGACACATTTTCAGTTTTAGTTTCTTAGAAATAAGGTTTCAAGAGGTTCACATGTACCTTCTTCTTCTTTCTGGTGTTTCAATCACATAAGTTCTATCACTTAACTTCTGAATGATCTTGTAAGGACCTTGAAATTTATTAGTGAGGGGAAATCTCTTGACAGGTAAGAACACTAACACTTGTTGACCAACACTAAAACTTCTTAGCTTAGCCTTAGCATCAAATCTCCTTTTCATTTTCTCTTGACTCATTTTCAAGTTTTCTAAAGACAATTTTCTTATCTCTTTCAACCTTTTCCTTAAGTTCTTCACATACTCTCCTTGGCTTTCCTCTTGATTTTCTTCCCAATTTTCTGCAAGAATCTTCAACGGTCCTCTCACTTCTCTTCCAAAAATCATCTCATTAGGTGAGCATCCCATATTTTCTTGATAAGCATTCATAACTTCAAACACATTAATGGTGAACCAACATCCCATTCCCCTTCCTGACTCAGAACAATACTTTGTCAGCATACTTTTCAATGTCTGGTGGAACCTTTCCAAGGCACCTTGAGTTTCTGGATGATAGGCAGTGGATAACTGTTGTTTCACTCCTAACAAATTCATCACATCCTGGAATAACTTTGAAGTAAAGTGTGTTCCTCTGTCACTTTGTACTATTTCTGGTATACCAAACTTTGAGAAAAACTCCACAAGTTTTTCAACAACTATCTTGGCAGATATGTTTCTAACAGGGATTGCTTCTGGATACCTTGTCACAGGACACATTATGTCAACAGATACTCATTTCCTTTCTTTGTCTTCGGCAAGGGGTGGCCAACCATATCTATAATCACTTTACTAAAGGGTTCTCCTCTAACTTCTATAGGTTGTAGGGGGGCTTTCTTGATGGTTTCATTCGGTTTTCCAGCTATCTGGCAGGTATGACACTCACGACAGAACCTGCTAACATCTTTGTGAATTCCAGGACAGAAAACATATTTCATGATCTTCTCCACAGTCATCCTGATTCCCATATGTCCAGACTCCTGAGCTACTGCAACCACTTGCTTTCTCAATGGATATGGAATCAAAATTTGATGGTATTCGCCCCATACAGCATCTCCTGGTATACCTGTAGGTCTATACTTCCTCATCAGCAAACCTTCCTTCAGATAATAAATGGTAGGAGTTTGTTGCATCTCTTCTCGATCAACATCTATGAAGAACAAATCAGTTAACACTTTGACTGCTCAGAGTCTCTTCAGGAACATCAGGTCCTTCTTCTTCGTCGTCGTCGTCTTCTTCATCTTCTTGGGAAATCTCTTCTTGGTCAGCACTATAGGAAACTTCACTTCCCTGGAATAATTCTTCTAAGCACAAAGATCCTTCACTTGATCCTTCTTGGGTGTGTAAATCCTCAGTTTCTTCACTTGCAGTCGTAGTCCTCTTCATACTTCTGGTAGTTACACAACTAGGAAACAGGTGGGGGTTATTCTTCTCCAACTCTACTGTAGGACTAATCCTCAATGGTTTGTCTGTCACTACAGGACAAGGAATAAATGGCACAACCACCAAACTTCATCCCCAACAGAACATGTACACCTTCCACAGCCAGTGAGTCCTTTACAGCAAAATCAACATTCCCTGTCACCAAGTCACATGACAGGTGTAAGCGGCATATAGGAGTTACTTCCTCTCCTCCTATACCCTTCAAAATAACTGAATCTCCTGTGAGACTCTTCTCCAACTGAGGGTGAGAACCACGTACTACCACACTATGGTTACTCCCTGTATCACGTAATATCTTGACTGGTACCTGCATACTTCCTTCTTGAGTTGACAGCATACCCTCATAGATATATGGCTTAAAAGCCTCCCACACTGCTAAGCCACTCACTGCTTGAGGTAAACATTTTCCACTGGTTGCTAAACATTCAGCTTGTTTTAGTTTCATTCTTCTCTTGGAGTCTGATTCTTTCCCACACTGCTCTTCATAGTTTGTTTCACCTGGTCACCTTTTACAACTTGACCAACTGGCTTTGACTGCTGTTGATTCCGGTAACACTCTTGACTGTAGTGTCCTACTCTTCCACACTTGAAACAGACAACATTAGGTTTCTGTAACTGTCTTGAAAAACTGGATGAGGATTTCACATTAGTTTGCTGAGTTGTATTACCTTGTGTACTCTTAGTAGTATCACTGGTAGGTTTCCCATTAAATTTGTTCCTGTTATTGGAAAAGACTTAAAAACCTGGGCGTTGTTGACTCTGGTACTTGACATTGTAATTACGTTTTACTACTGATTATATTGTAATCTTCACTAAGTGTAGCAGCTTTGTCAAGTTTCTTCACTTCTCTCTCTTAAATAGGCTCTTATATGTTCTGGAATTCCCTTAAGATACTGTTCAAGAACAAGTAACTCTTCTAACTCATCAAAAGTTTTAACTTTAGCAGCTTCTAACCAACGTTTGAAACACCTCACTTTGTAAGCATAATCTAAGAATGTTCCCTTCTCATCTTTTCTTAAATTTCTGAATCTCTCATTGTAGTACTCTGGGGTCATCTGGTAAACTTGTAGCACACTGTGTTTAAGTACCTTGTAGTCTTTACACTGATCAGCTGTTAAGGCTAGATAAGCACTTCTCCCTTTACCAATTAAGACACTTTTGTAGCAAAACTGACTATTTATCCTCTGGCCATCCCATACCTGAAGCCACTTTCTCAAAGTGATCAAAAAACTCATCTGGAGCTTCTTCAGTAAACTTAGGGATTAACTTCTGTACTCTCACTACATCAAATACAGGGTCTTGACTACCTTGGTTAGGGTTAGACGGTGTTACAGGTAATGTGGATCTAGCTTTTATCAATTCCATTTCCCTTTCATGTCTTGCGATTTCTCTTCTCTTCTGCTGCTTTTCTTCTTCTCTTTCTCTTCTTTCTTGTTTTTCCCTGTCTATTCTTTCTCTTTCAGCTTGCATTCTCTCTCTTTCAGCAAGCATTTTTAGCTTAATCAAATTCTCTTCTGCTTCAATGTGTCTAAGCTCTAACTCTGCATCACTTTTCTCTTTCTTTTCTGCTTGCTTATTTATGAGATCAGCACATGCTACATTCAACAACTCTTGAGCCAATTCTAACTCATCTTCATCAGTTATTCTACCAGAGTTTATAAATGATTCCATAGCAATACATCTTATTTGTGCCTTTACCATACTAGTAGACACATAACCCCCACATGCCTCTGCTAAAGCACTCCACTGTGCTCTAGTCAGAGTGGTTTCAGACAAAACTTGGATGGAAGGGGCTGCTTAAAATTCCTGAACATTGAACTGATCCATTTTCCTCTAAGTTACAACTTACAATTCAATATAATAAATACAAAACAAAAACTATATGGTCACTCTCCTAACAAAATATATCCCTAACACCACCAGTATATTCTAGAGTGATAATGAAATCTGCTTTCCCGGGTCTGGGCACCATTAAACAATGTTACGGAAGTGCCAAGTATCTGGTTACATTCATCTAATGTTACCTCACAAAAGCCAGACACCTGAACCCTCATAACACGTTTAAACGACTGAATACTCTAAAGGCAACAGTGATCCCTTAACACTTACCAGTATTGCAGAAAATCAGACTAAGTTCATCAAAGCAGGTGTGAGGTAATCTTGTAAGTAATTAAATTAATCAAAGGGTATCACTCCATCAACAACTTTAAAAGTCTAAGTATTTCCCTGATTTCAGATGTCTAAGTAATTCCCTGGTTCTAAGTCACTTCAAGTAAATTGAAGGAAAGCAACTCAATTACCACTCTATGTTTCTACCTATCATCAATATAATCATAATCATATACTATACTGGTATAAAAAAAAAAAACACTTATAAAAATTTTAAATACAAAAATTTATTAATAAATTCAAAATTTATCAGTGAAATTCACAATATCAGGGAAAATTACTGTTACTTGAAAACAAAGTAAGTTTAATTAATTATTGAATCAAATTAAGTAAAATTAAATCAAAATAATTTATACACAAAATTCAAGAAAATTAATTTAATCAAAATTCAAAAGTGTTAGGCAATAATTGAAAATCTGAAATTAATTCACAAGTGCTAAACAATAATAAAACTTGAAAAGAATTCTAAGTAAATGCAAATTAATTCACAATGTTGAATTTAATAAATGTGCAATGATTAAGCAATGAAAAATAACTAAGTCAATTAAATTGTGAATGCAAATGAAAATATAAAATAAAAAGACACACTTCAATAAGAAAACGAAATAGTGCACAAACAATGGAACAAACACAAACCCAAAAAATCAGCAATGTGTAAAAATGTAAATCTTTTCTCTCAAAACATTGTAACCAACAGTTTTTACCAAACCTTCACAACCATCTGTTATTAGTTAACCACAGTTCCTATCAATTATTAGTTAACCACACTCCCTATCCATTATTAGTTAAACACAATTCCTATCCGTTATTAGTTGCAACTAATAAAAATATAACAACACTTACCTTTTTGGTATACCAAACTTCTTTTCTCTTGCTGCAGCTTGTATATCCACACTTTCACAAAAAACCAGGCGCCGTTACGAAACAATGTCTGTTCAGATTCCACAAAAGAAACTAAATAACACTAAATAAACTCTAAGAAATATCAAATATGAAATTGTAAGTTACGAGTGACCAATTTACGTTACGTTAATATAATCTCAATGATGTCGAGTGAGAGAGAGAGAGAGAGGGATCTAACTGCCTCGAGGTTCTAGGATGTAATAAAATCTCTTCCTTGCGGAATCTGGACTGGAGAGATGATACAAAACGTTCTTGTCACGAATGCTTCCAGTAGCTTTGAAATCTGATGCAATCTTCATAAAGAAATGTGCAATTCCCACGTGGGACTTGACAAAGACATACGCATGCAAGACGAGTCTGTTAAAAAAAGACTTACTCTACTCGACAATTAAGATTGACATGTTTTGATAACAACGCAAGACTCAATTCTCTCGCTATCACATGCGTTGAACAGATTTAGGAAAGCAAACGGATCTCGCAGACCATCTAATCTTACAGTGTTGACATAAAAGTTAAACATTCGTAGTTTTGAACAGACAAAGATCTCTCTCTTTTAACATTCTACGTTATATATATTCTTTTAAACAACATGTAAGCGAAATCTTAACACACATTTTAAAGCATCCTATTCAAAGCCTATCTAGGAATCTAGGAAATCTGAAAAATTTTGTAAAATTCTACATGACATTTCAAAGAGGGGAAACATGCATTTTGAAAGAAGCAAAATATAATATATATATATATATAATATATATATATATATATATATATATATATATATATATACATATATATATATATATACATATATATGTATATATATATAAATTATATATATATATATATATATATATATATATATATATATATGTGTGTGTGTGTGTGTGTGTGTGTGTGTGTGTGTGTGTGTGTGCGCGTTTGTGTGTGTCTGTGGTGTCTGTGTCTGTGTGTTCTTTGCACATTCATGAAAAATGATAGGATGTTTACTCAAACACGCAATATTTGTTTTTAGAAAGGGATATTTTCCAGATAAGTCAGGAGCTTATGTATAGATCCATTAAGGAGGTAGCGAAGTTAGGTGAACATAAATATTTTTTGTTTCGTAAAATAATTAAAGCCATCAGTTCCTAGCTCCGGTTTGTCCATTTTTATAAAGTAACCAAAATTGTAAAAATACATTTACATAACATAATTGTTGATACAGAAATAAAAACAGATTGCCCTGAAGACCTAAGTAAATGGTTTAATCGCCTGATATTATTACGGATATTAAATGACAAGGCAATTGATATCTATTTCTTTATCAGGGAGAGAGAGAGAGAGAGAGAGAGAGAGAGAGAGAGAGTGAGAGAGAGAGAGAGAGAGTAGCGAGAGTATAAAAGTTGGATTTTTTTGCACAGTATATAAAAGTTGTAAACAACTTTAGAAAAACAAAGTCGTAAAGGATTGGCTGAAATTCGTAAACACCAACCCCATTTCCCGAGTTTAGGTAACTCTTACGAAACACGTTGAATTCGAGTAACGCAGAGAATAATTTCCATTAACCATGGGAAATAATTGGCAGAACGACTTTTTTTTTTTTACTTGCATTTTTTTTTTATTTCCACTGAGGAACTTTATTAGCATTCGCCTGTGGAAGATGATTTTGGCATTTGACTGTGGAATGTGGATTGACAGGACTGAATAGGCTACAATTACTGGGGAAGGCAGACGTTTTCTCCCGTGATGTGGAATGTCTAGGGAAGCTGAGTGTACTTTGAATGTACACCTACTTGACGAGGAACATTGTACCTTATTCTGTCCCGGATCAATATAATTATGTCCAAGTAGATAAATAGTTGGGTGTACCACAGGGAAGAAGAGAAGAAGAACAATACACAGATTTTTTTTCTCGTGCTGAGTGTTACACTGTTACTGTAAAGAGAGAAAGAAGGGGGGAAGGTTTCCTCAGTAGTCGACTCGAAACGCTTAAAAAAGATCGAGAATTTAAGGGTTAGGCTTTTTAATTTATAAACGACGATATATTTTAGTATAAAATAAGAATGCACTACGTTGTTAAGCGGATGCACAAGACAGTATTCGTGAGAAGAGACTGCAATGCCAAGTGTTAAATAACTGCCATGTATTGAAAAAATATTGTGGTTTGACAGATGCTTCGAAAACAATGTGGACGAGATGATATAAGGCTATGGGGAAGACAGTCTGATTCCTTCACTGCCTATATTATTATGCATTAGAGAAACTGACGAAAAATATATTTTAGGATGGTTTATTTTCTTATTATATCTTAGAATTACATAAAACAGTTCGTTATAGAGAAAGGCTTTTTAACATACATACATAAACACTTCTATCTTTATTTTTCATAGCATATCCAACTCCTATCAAAAGCACCCAAGGGAGAAAAATGAAATTTATATCCTTTTATTTTCCCGTGAACTTTTATCTAATCCTTTGTCTTCCGTTGCGGCGTAAAATTGCCACCTTCAAGGGGCATTACCGAGAATCCTCCGAAAGGAGAGAGAGAGAGAGAGAGAGAGAGAGAGAGAGAGAGAGAGAGAGAGAGATTGGAAATTGTCCGGGATTATTCGATAACGAGGGAGGAATGGCTGCGTCAGAAATCGCCTTCCAGAACTCAGTACTTTGGGATAAGAAAGCTTAGAGATAAAGAGAGAGCTTGTAAAGGAGAGTTACTTTGATCAAAATGACTATATACATTTGGAAAGAAAGCAGAGCTTTAAGGAGATGAAAATGAGGGTAGACAGATACACTGATACACGCGGACAAACATACACACAACAGCGCGCGGGCACACGCACACACACACATATACATATAGTGCTGGTAATCTACCTAGGAACGAAGATACATTAATTCAATTGGAGTCCACATGGGAAAATGAATAGTTTTTTTTCTTAGAGAATATCCAATATTTTCGACCTCCATACATATGCATGTATGTATGTATGTATATATGTATACAGTGACACAATTTGGTGAAACATTCCTGCGTGAGTCCTAAAAAATAGATTTAAGTTCAGACTGCTCCTCTTTACCTAAAAGTAACATTTACAGCAAATCATTCGTTTTTAATGGCTGTAATGAAGAGATTTCCGTTCATCATGAATAAACATCTGCAATTCAGTTCAGCCTCCCATTACATCACTGGAGATCATAGCAAAAAGCTCTCTCTCTCTCTCTCTCTCCCTCTCTCTCTCTCTCTCTCTCTTCTCTCTCTCTCTGTATCTACATATATATATATATATATATATATATATGATATATATATATATATATGTATATATATATATATATATATATATATATCTATATACTATATATATATATATATATATAGATATATTATATATATATATTATATATATATATATATATATATATATATATATATATGTGCATATTCTACATAAAGTTTGAGGGATAGTCCATTTCCGAAGATTCTACCGTATACAAAATTTAATGCCTTTTAACGAACATAATTTCACCTTTTATGAAGATGAACTGGTAACATTATTTACGTTTTAATTATCATCCTAAAGTCCAATCCTTTAGGGATTAAAATCAATTGAAAAGAGATAAATTGTTGAAAATCATATCCAGCTAAAGCTTGAAAATGAATTGTATAATTTTTTCTTGTCGTAATTTATGTTTTTCTGTTGGACTGGAGACAGGTTCTTTAGGTGCATTTTAAATGGTTTAGTATTTTTCCTGGTCCTGTATTGAAAGTAGATTTGAAGTGTAATGATATGTTGAGCTCAGCCTGTCTGTCCCTTGTCACTTCTTCCATCTCTCTCTCTCTCTCTCTCTCTCTCTCTCTCTCTCTCTCTCTCTCTCTCTCTCTCTCTCTCTGCAGGATCTGCGTATTCTAATCTGTGGGAACTACACAAACTTCCATTCTTCAAAAAGCGCAGGTTATAGGCGGAAGGAGTCACGTTCTGATGGACTTCGATTTGCCTTGAACGAAATTGCCTATTGCAATGCTCAATAGCTTCCATAAATTTTGGAAATGCAGCTATGCTATATGTGGAACGGGAGACCTAAATTTGAACGCAGTTTTTATTCCAGTTCATTAAGGAGAATAAATTCGGAGAGTGTTCTGGAAAGGAAATTCGATTGTACGAATTGATTTCTGACGTCATAAATGGGGATGATAAATGTGTGGAGATACTGAATAAGGCTGAAGATGATTGGGTGTTTGTTTGTTATAAATTTTTTTTTAGGAAAACAGGATCTGGGAATGACTTCAAATTAAATTTTTTTGGAGCATTTTTCTTTGTGTTTTCTAGAAACAAATTCCTGATATACACTGTGAGACTTTCCAATAGCGTTACTCTATCACTCATATATTTCAAATGAAACAATGAAATGCAGAACAGAAAATAAATTCGAAATAATCACTGACAAAGTCGTCAGAAAAAAAATAGTTCATGTTTTCCGCGCCATTTCTCTCACTCAACAAAGACTGTTGCTCTCTGACGTAAGAACTAAGAAAAAAGACATTGCTTACATTTGTTCTCGCTGTTGAAGTTTGTCAGTTGATCAAATTGTATCTGCCTTTTTTTAGTAACAGTTCTGTCAGAAGTTTTTCATTGTTTCTCTCTTCGTGGGATCACTTAATGTCAAAAATTGTTTCCTAACGAAACCGAGTAAGGAGAGAGTTCTTTTTTTTTTTGTCAGAATTATATTCTTTTTTATTTCACTTATCTCATGCTGATGTCGAAAGCAGAGAGAAAAAAATTGAAGACAAGAATAAAACGTTTTCGAAAACTCCAGAAAATTTGGTTACTTGTAAAATTCATAATAAAAATTCTAATTTAACTTCTGCAAACGTATCCGTCAGTGCACCTTACGTGGTGCACTGTAGGCATTAGCAAAGGATTTTTGCAGTGCCCATTCACTCACCTTTTAGCCATTTATTTTATCTCCATTTCCGTTGCCTTTCTTCAATCTTCCTGTCCAACCTTCTCTAATTTTCATTTCTATGTGCAGTTATGATTTTATCTTCAAAGTTCCACCTTTGAGAACCTTGTACTTCATCTCCTTTTTATCCGGGTCTCTTTATTTCGCTGTCCAACCGCTCCAACAGTCTAAGGCACCGAATGGCCGAAAGTGGCCCAGCAATTCTCTTGAAAGCCTCAATTTCATAAAACGATTAGATAAATTCAGATTATAGATACACATTTTATTTGCGTGAAAGGGTAAATATGGAAGATACACACGGGTCAAAGCAGAGAGAGAGAGAGAGAGAGAGAGAGAGAGAGAGAGAGAGAGAGAGCACTTGCCTGAAATGGACGCATCGCGTCGAATTGAAATCGACGCTGGTCCTCTAAAATAAACTTCAACACGGATGAAAAATAGTTACATTGTATCTGAATATGCCTTCATGAATGTGGATTTTTTTTTATTTATTCCAGGAGTGTGAATTCGAAACTGTTCCGAAAACATTTTTGTAACTTTTTCCGTTACATGACTGAATCCTGGTGCGGATATATTTTGCGTCTCTCTCTCTCTCTCTCTCTCTCTCTCTCTCTCTCTCTCTCTCTCTCTCTCTCTCTCTCTTTACGATTAGTACTGAAGTGAATCAGTCCATGCTCTAATCTATAAAGAATCAGACAATTAGCACTCTACTTCACCTGTACATAAAAGTCATGAAACTAAAAACTAAGAGGTGAATGACAAAGAACAACTAAATATTATAATACATATATGTCAATAAGGTTTAAGTTATGTTGTTTAGTTTTACAAGTTGAAATGTGTCCATTTTTCCTTGTAAGTTAAAAAGTCGAATTTGCTGTCTCCACGACATAATACCTAAGTGACTATCGTACTCGACTTTCCTCATTTCACAACCGAATGAATAGTACCTCCAACAGCCTCACGATAAAGAGCAACGACTCCATTTGAGTATGCATTCAGAAATAGCCCCTCGAGCCAAGGCCCGGAAGAGAGGGTTTCCTCTGCGACCAAAATGAAAGCTCCTTTCCCAGGTGTGAGGCAACAAAGAATTTCGTAATAGATCTTTGAGGAGAACCCAGTTTGGTCTTCTAAAAGCTATATTCTTATAGCAAGTTTCGCTTTGGACATTACAGAAGCGTTGGGAAAAGAACGCATATATTTCTTGCGGTACACACAAGCACTCACATATATACGCATATGAAGCTTATGCATGTGTCGTAAGGAGAGACACATTTTCCTCTTGATTTAACAATTATGCCAAAAAGAGAGAGAGAGAGAGAGAGAGAGAGAGAAAGTGGGTTGGGGGGTGGGGAGCTGCCGTCCTGTTACACACACACACACACATACACACACACGATTATAAAGTTCATCCATTGTGGACATTTTCTTATGTCACTGGATGCCGATGTTTTTTTTATTTACTAAATGGAACCACCAGAGGTCTCCTCTTTCCATCCACGCTGTTGCACTGATAAGGAAGTGAACTTTACTTCATCATTCTCATTATTCCCCTTTTCCTCCTTTATTTTACACATACCATCGTCTTTATCTTGAAGGGTGAGTCTCACTGCACCATGTTTTGTTGTTGGAATTTATTCACTCACAACTCATAGCAATCCAAAGTCCGTTAAAACTTTATATCTCAACGATTTTGCAAAGCCGGAGTGCCTGCATAAAGGGTCATTTAAAGCTTATAAAACTGCAGGTAAAAGTATTTTATTGAATGTTCTAGATAGAGCACGGAAACAGCTTTCCCATTAAAAAGGACATATCTGAAATATATTTTGCTTATAAAGGCAAAAATCCTCAGTTGTAAGTACTTAAAAC
>NC_061109.1:67226911-67229959 GCF_015104395.2 Macrobrachium nipponense
GCATGGGAAGAAGGGACTAATAAAAGTAGACGAAGACCCAGAAATATACAGAGACAGGAGAAAGACAGAAAGAACAGAGGACTGGCACAACAAGCCAATGCACGGACAATACATGAGACAGACTAAAGAACTAGCCAGCGATGACAATTGGCAATGGCTACAGAGGGGAGAGCTAAAGAAGGAAACTGAAGGAATGATAACAGCGGCACAAGATCAGGCCCTAAGAACCAGATATGTTCAAAGTACGATAGACGTAAATACATCTCTCCCTATGTAGGAAGTGCAATACGAAAAATGAAACCATAAACCACATAGCAAGTGAATGCCCGGCACTTGCACAGAACCAGTACAAAAAGAGGCATGATTCAGTGGCAAAAAAGCCCTCCACTGGAGCCTGTGCAAGAACATCAGCTACCTTGCAGTAATAAGTGGTACGAGCACCAACCTGAGGGAGTGATAGAAAAACGATCAGGCAAAGATCCTCTGGGACTGATGGTATCAGAACGGATAGGGTGATACGTGCAAATAGACCAGGACGTGACGTTGATTGACAAAGTCAAGAAGAAAGTATCACTCATTGATGTCGCAATACCATGGGACACCAGAGTTGAAGAGAAAGAGAGGGAAAAATGGATAAGTATCAAGATCTGAAAATAGCAAAATAAGAAGGATATGGGATATGCCAGTGGAAATCGTACCCATAATCATAGGAGCACTAGGCACGATCCCAAGATCCCTGAAAAGGAATCTAGAAAAACTAGAGGCTGAAGTAGCTCCAGGTCTCATGCAGAAGAGTGTGATCCTAGAAACGGCACACATAGTAAGAAAAGTGATGGACTCCTAAGGAGGCAGGATGCAACCCGGAACCCCACACTATAAATACCACCCAGTCGAATTGGAGGACTGTGATAGAGCAAAAAAAAAAAAAAAAAAAAAAAAAAAAAAAAAAAAAAAAAAAATAATAACAATAATATAATAATAATAATAAATTAATAATAGTGCATAGAGAAAATTACATGATCAAGCACCTTTCATAATGTGCATTATGAAAACCAAAAATTCTAATTAATTTCCATGTTAGCATTAGCATAAAAATCCCCAGTGACAGCACTTTTACCGCTATATTGCGTTTCGTAGCAGATCTAAGAGAATAAAGTACATACACAGGCGGGAAGCGACTTAAGGAGGAATGGAAAAGGTCAAATACTTTAAAAGAAGGCAACAGATGATTGTCTTGGGGCGCTAATGACGTTCGTCTACTCTAATTACTTCGATGTTAATTTAGTCGCCTAAAACATTTTCATATAATTTTTGGAGTTTACTCCTTTAAATATCCCACTTAGGTTCCATAAAGTAAGTGGCTTTACAACTAAAATACTAAAATATTATTTATCTCTCATCGAGATGTAATTTATATGAGGGTTTCCACGGAATATTTAATAAATCTGGATTTTTCTAAGCAGATCTTCAGGTTTTATAGTAATATCAAACTAAACTTCAGCCTTCTATCATAAAGATAATATATTACATGCTTTTTATTATGTAATGATTCACTGTCAATATTCAGGTTATATTGTATTAACAGATCTTCTCCAATTTTTACAGTAATACCACAATCAAATTTGCCTTTCTATCACGAAGATAATTTATTAAATATTTTTACACATGACTGATTACCTGTCAAATCTCCGGTTATATTTTGCAGGAAAAGAGATTCACTACAGTTTTTTAAGTAATAGAATGATATAATTCGGCGTCGATTATGAAGACTATAGTATACATATTACATAAAAAAAAATTACCTACTCTAGGTAGTATAAATACCACACAGAAATTCTCTCTTCGATCATAAAGAGAATATATTATACAATTGTCATCCACAGTAGTAAACTCCTGCCTTTACCATTGCAATAGCACGAATGCAATATTAATGGCCGCCTTAATAATTCATAGGTTGGGGGAAAAGAGTTACGTCCAAACCGTATTTCATATAATAAACGAGGAACGCTTTCCCATCCGAGAATATCGTTAGTTATGGGGTTAAAAATATGAAGGACAGTTGGGTTGTCTTCCGGCGTGTATCTTTATATGGCTGTTCTAAATCTGGAAGATCAGAAGGTTTATCGTGGAGAGTTTATTCAGTAGCCAGATGGTATTTAAAGAGAAGGAAACGCAGGATAAAAATAGAAATATAAAAAGTGAAAGTGTAAGGCTAAGTTATAATACATTTCGTTCCTCTTTCCCATAAAATCTGAAAGAGAAATTTTTCAATAAACAGGCTTCTGATCCAGCCTGACTCAGTTCATGTGAAATTCTAGTAAGCGATTTGCTTTTTACAATAAGATGTCCAAGGGAATTAAGTTATAAAATCAATAGAATGCACAGGCTATTCTATTGCAAGTTTGCTCTAAAAAAGCTAAAAAGAAAATCCTATAAATTTAAGAAGTAATACGTAGAGCCATGACTTCTGCACACAATGAATTGCCGTTAATGTGTTGATAATTGTTCTGCATATTTCTTGCAATTGCTGCACTTTAATCTAATAATAAATGGTTTTTGGCTAAAACTGATACGAACATCAATAAGTCTGGTACCTTGAGAGCAGCTCTTCAAGAATTTGTGTGATCCTAGAAATAACCATGAAACTTCGTAAATTAAAACTGAGAGTGGTTGAAGCATCAAAAGGAAAATAAAAAAAAAAAAAGCTGGGTCATATCTTGATGCATTTGTAAACAGTTAAGTGTAACGTGAGCGAGACAATATTAATCTAAATCGTTATTAAAGTGCTATATAATAGGCTGAGCGATTAGGCAAAGAAATGTTGTGTTACAGTCACACTCATACATGCTTACGCACGCACACATACACACACATATATATCTATATGTGTGTGTGCGTGTGCGCGCGTGCATGAGCGTGCATGAGTGAGATCTAGAACCAATTCACCGTTATAAAATACGTTCAGTCGTATAGGCCTTGATCGTGAATTTAAAATAGTTCCGGGAAATTATCATTCAATGAATTAAATTATCCGGTGTTGGATCTTAT
>NC_061109.1:67230459-67247959 GCF_015104395.2 Macrobrachium nipponense
TGTTGGATCTTATGTGCTTTGGCCTTAAGCCTCTGTTTTACATCTTCTATTGTGTTGTTTAGTCCCCTCTCTTGTACTTTGTATTTCTCGTTGACTTCCTCCCTTGTTTTCTTGCTTCTTAGCCTTTTTTCTGTCATGTCTTTCAGTTTACTCAAGTCAGATCTTATCACCATGATTAGCTTTTCCAGGCGCCTTTTCCAAGGAGGTTGCTGTTTTGGTTTCTGTTGGGTTGGTTGTGCTGGTGGTATGATTATTATTATTATTATTTTTTATTTATTTTTTTTTTTTATCACAGTCCTTCAATTCGACTGGGTGGTATTTATAGTGCGAGGTTCCGGGTTGCATCCTGCCTCCTTAGGAGTCTATCACTCTTCTTACTATGTGCGTCGTTTCTAGGATCACACTCTTATGCATGAGTCCTGAAGCTACTTCGGCCTCTAGTTTTTCCAGATTCCTTTTCAGGGATCTTGGGTTCGTGCCTAGTGCTCCTATGATTATGAGTACAATTTCCACAGGCATATCCCATATCCTTCTTATTTCTGTTTTCAGGTCTTGAAACTTATCCATTTTTTCCCTCTCTTTCTCTTCAACTCTGGTGTCCCATGGTATTGCAACATCAATGAGTGATACTTTCTTCTTGATTTTGTCAATCAACGTCACGTCTGGTCTATTTGCACGTATCACCCTATCTGTTCTGATACCATAGTCCCACAGGATCTTTGCCTGATCGTTTTCTATCTCCTTCAGGTTGGTGCTCGTACCACTTACTACTGCAAGGTAGCTGGTATTTCTTGCACACAGGCTCCAGTGGAGGGCTTTTGCCACTGAATCATGCCTCATTTTGTACTGGTTCTGTGCAAGTGCCGGACATTCGCTTGCTATGTGGTTTATGGTCTCATTTTTCGTATGTGTGGCGCCGTGGCAGAGTGGGTTAGGTCGTCAATTGACTGGTTAAGCAACATTGGGGCTGGTCAGTCGTTGGATGGGTGACCGCTCTCCTCTGCGTTCATTCCTTGGGAAAGGATCTTTACCATAATTTCCTCAGTCCACTCAGCTGTAAATGAGTACCTAATCCTGATGGGGTAGGGTCCAGCTATGGGTTAAATAGCAAAACTCATCAAGGATGGAAAGAAATGAAGAATTAAACGACAACGACGTAAATAGAACCTCTGGCAATAGAGGAGCTTCGTCTGGCAGCCAGGTACTCATCCTAATTGAAGGGGAGGACGGTCAGGTACTTGGAGGTCGTCATCCAGCAACTGACCACCACAACGACATTATTATTATTATTATTATTATTATTATTATTATTATTATTATTATTATTATTATTATTATCCTAAGCTTTACTTTAGGGCGAACAGCCAAGACTTTGCAGTCTCCTTCTCGAAAGCGACAGGAAAAGTTTTGTTCGAACGGAAGAGCCCCAAATTCGAGAACATCACAGCTGTAAAGATCTCGAACAATGGAGATTAGATGTTACTGAAGGCGCGCCGGAAAATGCTCGTTTATAAAGATGCCATTTTGCGGAAGGAATCTCGGGTTTTACAGCCTTCTGACATTACTTTCTGTGCATAGATGCTGTGTCTCCTTCCGTTTGCACTTTCTCGGCGGATTCTGTTTGCTTGGAATTTCTCTCTCTCTCTCTCTCTCTCTCTCTCTCTCTCTCTCTCTCTCTCTCTCTCTCTCTCTCTCATTACCTTTTCCAAAAGGAGTAAATTTTATGGTTTGAATTTCTGGGAACGTGAAACATGTTTTGGCAGAAATACGCAAATTGCCAACTTGGGTAAGGAATATTTTGCACGAACCTGACATTGTAATGGCACCTATGGGAAGTGAACATTATCCAATGATAACTTGATAAATACTTAGTTTCTACTGACGACCTCTCACTTAGCTAATTAATTTGATTTATCAAAGCATAACATGATTTTAATTTATCTTACAATAACCTGATAAATAATTTCTCATGACGACCTTCCATTCAACTAATTACTTTGATTTATCAACGCACAGCATGATTTTCTTATTTTTTATGAAAGTTCCTGTGGTGAAGGGTATTACATTATGATAAAAAAAAAACATATTCCAGAGGTTACGGATCACAGGATCGAGAAAGGCTTAGTCAGTATCAGAGACAAAAAAAAAAAAAAGTATTTAAATAACAACTGATTAAGAATTTAAAATAATCAAAATCTTTGAATTCTGAAGTGAAAAGCAACACAACACTTCATAGTGCAAGTCACTTGTTTCGTTAAAGAAACAGTAAATTATGCTGTCTGGTATCATTTTAAGAGTTGCACTTTACTCCATTGCTTCTTCTCACAACGATTACTCTCTTCTAAGAAATCATGTTTCTCCTTTTATTTTTAGTTAAGTGGAAGTTTAAATGGAAATGAACATTAGGCAATCGGAACTGGAACTGGAACTGGAAACTGGAAATTAAATTAGACATTAGGCAATTGGATTTGGACATTAGTTAACTGGTACTGGAATTAGGTATTAGGTAGCTGGATCCAGAACTGGAACTAGAACTGAGCAGTAGGCAACCGCAACTGGAATTGGGCATTAGGAAATTGGAGCTGGAATTGGAAATGTGCCTTAGGCATTCAGAACTGAAATTGGGTATTAGACAATTGGAATCGGAACTGACATTGGACATTAGGCAATCGGAATTGGAATTGGGCATTAGGCAATCACGACTGGAATTGGGCATTAGGAAATCGGAACTGGAATTGGGCATTAGGAAAATTGGAATCAGAACTTGAATAGGGTAATAGGCAATAGGAACTGGAATTTACCATTGGGAAATAGGAATTGGAATTGGGTATTAGGCAATTGGAACTGGAATTAGAATTTGAATATGGCATTAGGCAATCAGAGTCAGAGGTTGGCATTAGATAACCGGAACTGGAAAAGGGCATTAGACATTTGAAATTGGAATTAGGCATTAGGCAACCGAACTGGAATTGAGCATTAGACAACTGGAATTGGACAATCTTCATACATGAAGCTGCGATTATTTCTTCACATCTAAAGGGCTTGAATTGTATCAACATCATTACATTTCAGAACGCGAAATCATCTAGACCACAAAACATGAACATTTCAGCTGATCGTCAATTCAAATATTGATTGATTATCAGTTCAAATGTCAGTTGATTATAATTATCAATTCAAATATCGGTTGTTTATCTTTCAAATAACGATTAATTACCTTCCCAATTTCGGTTTATTATCAATTTAAATATCACTTGATTACTATCAATTCACTGCTCAAATAACACGGCAAATATACCTCTACGTGACGACACCTCCAAGACATTTCAGAAATTCAAGAATTCATGAATTCAGAAAATTCCGGAGCCTCCTTCAGGATATGACGAGACCTTTCCGTTTAAGTTCTTGCAGCAGTGTGAGGAATTCGAAAAGCCCCGACTTTTATGATGAAATACGGTCGTTCAGCCTTTTGGGGTCTATTGAGCTGGTTGGGAGGCTGAAGCTGGTAAATGTTTCAAGAGTTCAGTATTTTTTTTTTATAGGAGGTTTTATAGCAGGAAGTTCTAGAAGGTGGAGGAACATGTGGTGTGTGCTCATGTATGTTTTTGTTTCTATGGGTTACTATCATTATTATAATTTTGTAGGGAAATTCGTTTAAAACTGAAGGGGAACTACGCTTAAATCACCGTTATACTTCATAGCAGTTATTTTCATCCCCTCTCTCTCTCTCTCTCTCTCTCTCTCTCTCTCTCTCTCTCTCTCTCTCTCCAAGACTACTACTTCTTCTCGTATTTCTTTAACAATAACTTGATACTCCGTCGCAAAGGTTATTATTCCAAAGTAGGACACTCTCTCTCTCAAATACTGTTAAGTTCATCAGACTCACGCCTACGTTAAAACTTGCTATCTGCAGACTTCAGAGTAAAAGTAATTTGCTTACCCAGAGAAAGCAGGAATACGTTTCCGTGAGTGAAATCTGGCGTAAAAGAAGGGTTGCGCGCGTAGGCTCACTTGAGTGCATTTGCACGTCTTTATGCGCATATGTTTTATCCAGCTAAGCAAGACATTTTGCAGACGCGTCAAGACTTGCTGTTATGAACGCTGAACTTCCGTTCACAGTCACAGCTGAAAGGACCGTCTTCAATTTGATAACATCGGAAATGAGAAAGGGAGTCAATTTGTGATTGATATGTCCATCCATCATGAACAGTGAAACTACATACACCTATTTAAACTTAATGAATGAAAAATATATTGTGCTTTTTCTGTTGCAGAGTTGCTGGTCATAAACATGACTACTGTGCGGTCTATTTCCTTTCATCTCTCCACTTACCTAAGTAGATTTTTTTTATGGCATTGGAATGATAACTATATAGAATGAAAACATAACGGTAACAATAAGAAAGTAGCTTTGACTGAATGAAATGAAACTGTGTTTTAAAAAGCCCAGTAAAATCAAACATCTGACGATTTTGTCTATCATCTGCCTGCCAATGTTCCCTGTTCTAAATGTCAACATCAATGAAGGTTATTTTTCCAGTCTGAGGATGTGGATATAACTTCGGTATCATAAGAAAGTTATTTTCTTATTCATGCAATTAAATTGTTGAATAAATAGTGAATGATAAGGAAATCTTGTGATCCGAACAATTCGTGGCCATAGGCCTACATGTAGCCTGGGCTATACCAGTGAGATCTATTTGATCTGAGTTGGTTGTTTAAACAAGCTCGTCCCTCGTGTGCTTGCACTGTTATATTGCAGATGCAAATTAGCATATATATGATTTGGAAAAGAATGTATGGGGTCGTTGTATATAAACATTCATATTTGTTACTGAAGAAATAGTTGAATATGTAACGCAATAAGCCCAATGAAATAGGAGACGTTGGTTGTTAGCCAATCGCGAGCTACATATGCGAATATTCGTGTCACACCTCCATCCATGTTTGGGCGGATGAAAAGAAACCGACTATAGTCTTCGTAATTCTATACACAGCTATTCACTTACGAAGCAGTGGTCTGTGACGATGATATAAAACAAAAATACGATAAAGTGCAAGATTCTTCCTTATAAACTTGGAGAACCTCTCTGAAAAACGAAGAACTTCACATTTTAAACGAAGAGGCATATAAGTAAAAGGCGCGTCTATATATTATCTCCTACCAGACTCCGACGAACATCAGATAAAATGTCTCAATGAGTTCAATAAGACCTATAGAGACTTGGTATCAACTCTAGAAATCTTAAGATGTTGAAAATATTTGCTTCTTCATCTCTTTCGAAGGCTACTGAAAAAAAAGCTTCTCAACTTATTCTATGAAGAGTGAAAATCAAGAAAGAAAAGATCTCATTTTTTTTATCAAGATGTTGAACGAACTGAATTTCGTTCCTTCTCTCTGTCTGTCTGTCTGTCTCTCTCTCTCTCACTCTCTCTCTCTCTCCAGAATCTGCTTGAAGGATCTCTAACTTCTTTCTCTCCCTCTAACTAATGTTCGACAGGCACACCCGTCTAACTCTTACCTCAATTGCTGTTTCGTGACAATTATCGACTACTCACAAACAAAGCATCCCTCCTTCGACTCCGTTCATTCTAGACTCTTCCTGTTTCAAACCTCCTCTAATAAATCCAGATGTGGCAGCACAATGATCCTTTTATATAAATGTTATGAGGTGCTGCTGCGCCGGCTCAGCATTATTGCTTCCCTTGGTAGTTATTACGGATAATGTTGTTATGACCTTCGGACGTTTCGATATTGAGAGCTGGTGTCCAGACAATTGTCGCTGCAAATAACGGCGCTTGTTCACGTTTCGAGAAAGAAGTCTTCCTGTATTTGATTTGATGAGTTTCCCAAATGTTGGTTATGTCTGAGAGACCAGAATGAAGGCCAGATGGAGGTCAGGTCTTTTGTTCGATCTATAGTTCAGTTTTTTTTTCTAAGAGGAAGTGCCTTGCGTGATAAGGGTCATAGACCCGATTTCTTTCGTTCAATTCCGTTATCTCTTTTATGTCTTTATTTTATCATTTCCCCTTCTTTATCATCCTTCGTTTTCTTCTTGCTCTACCGGCTGACGGTGGAAATCTTGAAACCTCTTTTTTTTTGCCTTTTTTTTTAACCTCTGTTATTAGTTAACATTTCCCTCATGTCAGTCTCTTTTAATCTACTTACCCAAATATAAAACATTTTTCAGTAACCCCTTCTTTTTCACATGTTTTCCACCTATTTTATATGCACCTGACATTCTCTAGACTACATACTAACCAGCACTAATATTTCATAATATCAAAATATCTTATATTTTCACTTTAAGCTCTTTTCAACACTCAACTGCTTTGCCTCTACTTCCCATTAATTTCTTTTGTGTCTCTTCCTCACCTACTGACACAATCATTCATTTGATTTCCTCATTAACTTGCTTATTTTATATCTTTATACTTAAAGTATTTATATACATAATATAGCACACACTCACACAGACACGCACACACACACATATATATATATCTATATATATATATATATATATATATATATATATATATATATATATATATATATCTATCTAATCTAATCTAATATTTATAAATATATTATATCATTTATTATATATGTATAGATAGTATTATATATATATATATATATATCTATATATGCATATTCTGCATCCAATCCTTTTTCTTATTTTTCTTATCTCATCGTGGACCACACTTTTAATTTTTAAATTATATGAATAGCTGCTGATTTCATTAACCCGTAACTTTGTCTGGAAATACGAGGGACCATGTTGTTTACCTACTTCATAAAGGGACTTATCCCCTCCACAGGCTTTCGCATTTCCTTAGCCTAGCCATTATTCATACTAAGGTCCAGTTTTTCTAACTTGAATTGTTGTTATTAACTGAGTTATTTTTATCTTATTATTTACCCGCTTAATTGTTCTCCTTTAAAATCCAATCACAAAAACGAGAATCTTTCCATTTATCTTTACGCAAGATTTTCCATTCTGGAATTATCTTGACGCTGATTGACAGAATCAAGAAGAAATTATCAATCATTCATGGGACACCAGAGTAGATGAGAAAGAAAGAGAAAAAGTTGATAAGTATCATGACAATAAGAAGGCTATGGGATGCTAGTGGAGATTGTACCCATAATCATAGGAACACTAGGCACGGTCCAAAGATCCTTGAAAAGGAATCTGGAAAAACTAGAGGCTGAAGTAGCTCCAGGACTCATGCATAGGAGCGTACTATTAGAAACAGCGCACACAGTGAGAAAAGTGATGGACTTCTAAGGAGGCAGAATGCAACACAGAACACCACACAATAAAACCACCCTGTCGAATAGGATGACCGAGATAGAATAATAATAATAATAATAATAATAATAATAATAATAATAATAATAATAATAACAATAAAATAATAATAATAATAATATGTTTATTAAAAGTGATTGCTGCCTCAGCTCCATTAATTTTTTGAAGGTTCTTCTCATTTTTTCTAATTATTGTTTTTTCTCATTGTTTGCTTAAACTGGTGAGCAACACACCGAAGGTTGACATATCTCAATTGGGTAATAGTAAAAAACGATTGGAATTTTATTGGTAAAAAATTCCAGTGGGGGTAGTCAGATTTACGGGTATATTCCGTAGGTTTATTGCAGGTAGAATTGATGTTAAATTATATTCCTTTTCTATTCTTTTCGTGGGACCGCGACGTTTCGTCTGAATAAACCTCAGACATCCTCTTGGGCGGGGGTGGGTGAAGGACTGCACCCACCTCCGCCCAAGAGGATTTCTGAGGTTTATTCAGACGAAACGTCGCGGCCCCACGAAAAGAATAGAAAAGGAATAGAATTTAACATCAATTCTACCTGCAATAAAGTCTACGGGATATCCTCGACAATTTGACTACCCCCACTGGAAATTTTTACCAATAGAAATCCAATCGTTTTTTACTATTACCTAATTTAGATATGTCAACCTTCGGTGCGTTACTCACCAGTTTAAGCAACAATGAAAAAACAATAATTAGAAAAATAGAGGAGAACCTTTATAAAATTAATGCAGCAGAGGCAGCAATCACTTTTAATAAAACATGTTTTAAAGAAGGTTTACTTCCACCATACAATAATAATAATAATAATAATAATAATAATAATAATAATAATAATAATACCAAGAAATTCCAATAGCTATAGAGCAGTGTAGCCAGGCGTTAGCATCTTGATCTAAATATCTGTCGATGCCTTAGGGATAAATCGTAAAAAAGAAGCTCTTCAAGAAATCAAATTAATAAACTTTACAAAATGACGTGTTCCTTACTGTGGGTCTGGGCTGTTTAGAATAATAATTTTAGATAAGTACAGACTGAAATTACAGCAGGATTCCTAAGAGGATTGGAGCATGACGCATAATCATGAAATTACTCATAAAACAAATAGTTGATTGTTTGTTAGCTGACTAGTTCGTGTTGAAAAGTGGGACTTTATGATTCAGTCAGAATGATGTACATGGAAACTTTGATTTTTTAAACAAATATCAGATTATTTGTGCGACTCTGAATACACTAAAAATAAAGGGGGTTGGAGAGAGAGAGAGAGAGAGAGAGAGAGAGAGAGAGAGAGAGAGAGAGAGAGATATGGGTGTTAGAGCGGTATAAATATTAAACGCGTTGTTTAAGTTGTAGATTTATAGGAACCATTCTACCCGTTGTTAAGAATGAGAACTTCATAATAAGTCAAATGTCAACGATATGGAATTGGTAATATCATCACATTTTTGTATCACCGACCTCTCATGGCAAAGGGTCAAGGTCACACACGAGCAGTAACCCCTCTCTAGTAGGAAAAAAGTTTATTTATTTGTGAAATATCGAAAAAAAACTGGTTAGGGTTCATTTTGCTTTGATTAATTACATTAAAGACGATCTTGGTGCTGCTTGAGTAATAAATCTAAATTATCTTCTACTTTGCTGGAAGACAGCGAGTATCTTTTATTTTCCTCGTAATTCCAAAATTAATGTCTATGAAAATAAATAAATAAATATAAACGATAAATAAATACTCGTAATTCAAAACAAATGGAATATTACTTATGAATGATTTAATTCAAAACAAAAGGAATTTAATTTACAATAGTGGAAATTTTTCCCTTACGTTTGCTGTCTGTCCGAACACCGACTGCTACGTAATAATCATAATTAAGCTTCTGACAGCTACGGACTGAGTGAAGGATTACCCCCGATAAATAAATATCGCATGTCCTGGACAAAGACGGTTGAGGAAGCTAATGAGTTCGAACAGGAAGTCGTCTTGAGCAAACCGAGTAAATTGCTTTGGGAGTTTCACCTGGAAGCATGACAGCGTTTTAACAAAATTAAACTTATCTTTAAGCTATTTTTAAATAGAGGCCTCAAAGGGATTCACTTTCAGTACTAAGTGTTGACTTTTTCTAGATATGTGGAGAGATTCCTTTAACTCTTAAAAAGAGCAAAACTTCGCTCTACAGAGCAAAAGCCTACTTTAACATTCGTTGTTTTTTAAATTGTAAATCAAGTAGTTTCACAATACACTTGAAAATTATGCAGATTGAGCATTTAGCATTTGTTATTGAAACTGGAGAAAAAGTATTCGTCCTTACTTTATTTGACAAAAATTAAATTCATAATTGTCTGAGTATAAACTATATGACTTTAGAGTTTTCCTTGATGCTATTTTCCTTTTGTCCATATTTCTTGCACGAAGACAAAAATATGAATTACTTAAGCGCAAAATCTAGATGAGTTAAAAATATATGACGCCACCTCTATTAAGACTTACTTCTAATCAGTCTTTAAGAATGGATTCAACCTTTTTATTCTGACACGTAGCTTTCAGTCTTTTCAGATTACCTCGTATCCTGCAGACAGACAGACAGACAGACAGACAGACAGACAGAGAGAGAGAGAGAGAGAGAGAGAGAGAGAGAGAGAGAGATAAGAATGTACAATATCTTATCACATAATTAATTTATAGCTGGAAATGCCCCTTGGTCAAAACACTACTTTATTATGAAGAATATCCAACCTAAATTCAATATTGTGCACATCAAACTTAATTTACACTCTCATTATCATCATTAATAATTAACTTACATCTTGGCCTAGGAACATATTATCAAGTGTGCAAGAAACCTACCCTCGGAGAGAGCGTTCAAGCCAAGGGATTAGAAATTAAATGGTAATATATCTCAGACTCGTGTACTTCACTGAATAAATGACGACAGCGATGAGAGAGAGAGAGAGAGGTGCGGGGTGGGCGGTTGGCTGGGGTGTTAATTAAAAAAAAAAAACTTTTCTATGTGTAGTTGGGAAGTAGTGTAGAATTCTTAAAATTCCGAAAAGGAATAATGCTGCGAAAGTCTAAATCACTTTTTATCTTTTATTTATAAGTAAAATTTAAAGGTGCGCTAGAAAACTTGCATTATAAAACTACTGAATGTGTGCTCTGTAAACAATTTTCCATTAAGATTAATAAGGACACACACTACCAGATTTCCAAGGAACAGATCCTGACTCCAACACGACGCCAAACGTCTGAACAAGATCGAATTAAATCGTGGCCTTTGATCGCCACTGAACTGAGACGGTTCGAGCATTCTGGGACGAATAACATTTGGCGAAACCTGACCTCGCTGCATTTCATTAGGGGTCTTGCTTCCAAGCGTTGCTTTGCGGCAGAATTTCTTTTTTTTTTTTAGCTTTGTTGTAATTTTTGTCAATTTGCTAATTCAGACGTGAAAATAAATCCGTTTAGTATGTTTTAGTGGAAGGGGATATCGTTGTACTATTTACTTATTGTAATATATTTGATTTATGATTTGGAAGGAGAAATAAATGTCAATGATTTATCTTATTTTATGGATTTAGGCGGGAAAGTAGGTCCATTTGGTATATTCTAGTGAAAGGTGCTCAGGAGTTTATTATGAACTAAAAGATAAAATTGAATTTTCCAAATATTTGTCATACTTCAATATTATTATACATAGTTAGTTATTCATTGGGTGATGTTGGAAAAGTAAGAAAATCGCCTGGCTTAATTAAGCAATGTTGCTCTTATAGTATTGCTTCTTTTTTTCTCTTGGTCTGTCTGTCTGTTTCACGCTCGCACACACACACACACACATACACACACAATCAAAACAGAGCAAGCGTTTCTTTATTTTACCCTAAAAAAAAAGTTTTTAAAAATACCATAAACTAGTTTAATGATTCTCATATGGTTAATATATATGTGTGTGTGTGTATATATATATATATATATATATATATATATATATATATATATATATATATATATATATATATAGTATATATATATATATATATATATATATATATATATATATATATATATATATATATATATATATATATATATATATTACAAAAAAGAATATATTACATTCAGTTAGATCTGGAGGGCGAACGACGGAAATTCAGAGCGACCATATCCAGGCGTCTCTAATAATGATAATGAATCTGTCTGACATTGAGTGAAAAGAATGATTAACTGGGAAAAAAGAATAATTAACGAGGTTATAATGTGTCTCACAGGCAAATAATTGCTTTTAATCCAACCCTTTACGGAGAAAAGATATTGCTAATTAGAGAGTGAACAATTCACCCTGTTTTGTACTGTTCTTATTGAAGGGAAAATGTTTTCAGATTACTATTGAGATGATTAAAACTTAGCTTTGCTAATATACGGGAGATATGACATAAATAATATTAATCATTTGTTCTTGCATTTTCTTATTCATTCCCATTACAGTGGGTTTTACGTGGTTATATTTTGTAGTCATCATGATTTTGTCGTCGACCATTAATGCTGTTACTCCAGTTGAACTAAAAATCAGTCAAATAGTTGTATTTTGATTTTTGTTTTAAATTGCCGTTTACTTGATATGAAAACCTCGTAAGAATGCACATCTATTTATTTCTAATTAATACGTTATCACTGTTATTAATGTTATTACTACTTACTTTCGCTTGTCACAATTATCTGAGTGATGAAAAATTAAAGTTTTCTTTGACGAGCACTTACCTCGTACTCCACTGCAGCAAAATATGGCGATAGATACAAAAGTCTTAATTGTTGAATATGAGTCAAGTAATTTTATATAAGTGATTTTTATGACTTAATCAAGCTTTTGTTAGAGGTAGATACTTCCTTGTAGGCGATATTCTTTTTATATCTTTATTTATCTTTATTCATTTGCAAAGCTGCTATTTTTATCACAAGCATTTTCATGCAGTTTATGTTTAGTGATCTCAACGTGACGTACAAAGTTTCTTCACCTCGAACAGACATAATAAAAAAATAACCTTTTGATGCCCTATAAAGTTGTTTAATAGCAAGCAGGTATATTAGCATATTCAACTTTTTATATTACTATAAAGCTACCTTTTTGATAGACAGGTATGTTATCTTTATCAAAATTAATGCCCCATTAACTTTGTATTGTCACGAACATACATATTAGGAAATTAAAATTTTGATGTTACTATAAAGGTACCTTTATCACAAACAGACATAGGTATTAGATTTATCAAAATTACGGTCCCCAAGCAAGTTGTGTACTATCATGAGCAGACAGATATGATTTATTAAAATTTACGCGTGCTACAAAAGTGACATTTTCCCAAACTGTCACGTTAGATTTATTAATCTTTTGATGCCTTTTCAAATCTCTATAAAGTTGCTAACTTTGAACCTAAGACAGAATAGCAGATTTTATGATAATCAGTCAAACTAAACTTCAGATATCATAGTGCGGTGTTAAACTAATATCCGCATGGAAACAACAACTTCCAATGCGGGGAATTTATACTAATTTACAAAGTCAGTAAAAATTGTTGTTCTTCTTCAATACGTTTTATTATAAAAAAAAAAGGTATAATAAAAGAGAATATTCATAGAAAAACGTCAGTCAAAAAAGAAACAAAAATATGCGAAATATAAATGAAGTTTTCATCCAATCAAACAGATCTTCACAATCTAATGAAAATTGGTCTCATCTTTTAAAGCGCTTTCAATAATACAACTTTTTTTTTTTTTTTACTAACGGTCATTTTTGCATTCAGACCAAGAGTTTCTGTTTTTAAAAGTTGCTCATATCATGGTGACTTTTTATGGGGAATACTTGGCTTGTAAGAGCGTTAGTGTTTGATGCATTGAAGCTTCTGTAATATTTTATGCGAGCGTAAACAAAGAAAGAAAAGTAAACAAACAAAAGGAGGAGGATAAATAATCACAAGGATTCTTCTGTCGACTTTCCCCGTTTCCCTTTTTTGGGAATTATGTTTTCACCTACATTTCAACATTTTCTTAAAATTACTGTTTTTGATCGTGTCCCTTTCCTTTTCTCACATACAAGCATACACATCGACTTTCACACACACCCACAGCCATACACACACACACACACACACACACACACACACACACACCCGAAACCTCTTGGAAGGTAGGGGAGAGTTGAAAGACCGTCGTATTTTGCTGGTGAGGATTTGCAGTGGTGAGTCTCGAGGGAGACACTGGAATTATAGTACTGTGCTTTTGTTTTCTGTGAATGTCTAAATGTTCTCCTCTCTCTCTCTCTCTCTCTCTCTCTCTCTCTCAGCAATGTATGCATATTTTCTATTTCTTTTGATAATTAGTTATGATACACTTATCTACGTATATAATCGTATATTTCACATCTGAAGCACAGAAATATCCCAGAGAGAATAAATATATATTCTAAATTTCACGAATGAAATTCTTGGAAATCGAGAAATGCATTAATTAATATTCCTGTTCGCTAACTACATAACTGACTCCCACACAGTTACCTTGAGGGTCGGGTTCAGTTTTCAGTTCGGGTACTTTATTCAATTATTAGATTAGCATTTTTATCGCTCAGTTAAAATATCATCAAAATGTAAATAAAATTTTTTAACCCAATTAATTATCGAAGGATAAACGCATCACCGTCATCGTGTGAAAGGCATCAGTGTCACCCATAAAAACTGATCGGATTTTATCGTTTAACTGATGACACGAAAAAGAAAACACTCGAATGATATATATATTTCGCCAGACTTTTCTGATGTTTTACGGAATGTTCTGGAACGTTGTTAACTTGAAATATTATAGAGAACTTTACATGAATTCATAGAGAATGATTTCTCAATTAACTTTTTTTTTCTTCCTTTAATATAATGAAACAATTATTTGTAGAATCACACGAGTTTTTTTTTTTTTTTTTTTTTTTTGAAGGGGGATAAGGACATCCAACCGCAAAACGTTGCCATTTTGTCCTTCTTAAAGAGTCCTTGCCCTCTTGGCTTTGCCTTAATTGATATTTAGCTCATCGGTCCATTTTACCCTGCTTCAACATGAAGGTGGAAGCTTTCGCAACTCTCAACTGGAGCGCAGAGAAAGGAGAAGTGATTAAAGTAACCTTTGGAAAGTAAAGGAATTTATTTCAAAATTTCCCTCATGTTTTGAACAACAACTTCTATTGTAAAAAATTCTTCGATAAGGCTTGAATGAGTAAGGATCTCTCAATAGTTTTAATGCCCTTTTTTTATAATAAATGAGGTTTGTATTGGAGTATCCTGGATTTTTCTTTTTGTGGTCCTCTCTGTCTTTCCCTGCATGAGTTTCTGAACACACACACACATAAACATCACAAAACACATACACACATACGATAAATGGGGCAATCATTATAAGAGCTGCAAGTATAATAAATTTTAACTACACATTTTGGGGTTTTGTTTTGACTTAATTGGAAATAGTCCCATTCCACTTATCCCACAATTCTCTCATCAAATATAATAGACTTCTATTGTATTATATTAATTTTAATCTTCCGTAGTACACTCTAGAAATTAAGTTTTAGAACTTTCTAACTTTCACTAGTATCAGCAGTTTCTTTTCACTCACCAATCTCTACTGTATCATTTATAAACACCATTTCTGTACATCATTCACGTCCCTATATACACTGTGAATTTACTTCAAAATTTTTGCTGCTTTAGGACTTTCAATGTGGAATTTGAATGTTTCACTGGTATCAGCAATTTCTTTTCACTATAATCTACCAATACTGTATCATCTACAAACATCAGCCGGTCTGCGCATCATTTTTTTTCAAAAGTTTCCCATACATTTTTAATTTCCTTTCTCTTACTTCTCACCTTTTTCAGTACATGAAGATTTTAAAGAGCCGTGGTACTTAAACACATCATTCTCTCAGTCCTTCATTTCATACAAACCAGTCCCTTTCTCGAACATGAATTATAATGAATACTTCACTCCTTATATAATAACTTTTTAATCGTTCTCAAACTAATATATATATATATATATATATATATATATATATATATATATATATATATATATGTATACATACATATATATATATATATATATATATATATATATATATATATATATATATATATATATATATATATCGAGCTACAATGTCCTTTAATATCTAATTCGCTCTACCTCGAATTAATATATTTTCATATATGCTTAACCGAAGGAGAATTTTTTTTTACACGATTATATATATATATAGATATATATATATATATATATATATATATATATATATATATATATATATATATATATATATGTGTGTTGTGTGTGTGTGTGTGTGTGTGTGTGTGAATAACATCCCTTTGTCCCCTGGATGCAGAGACCACCACAGTATCGTGACTAAAGGCCGGAAAGAGAAATCCATTTAATTAGGTCTTGAAAAACCGGTAATTGGATTGTAAAACAGGAAGAGCCTTTTTACGCCCGGCTGACAACGAAAATGTCCGAGTATTGGCTCTCGTTTAAAAGACCCACGGGAGCGATTGCATTTCCCTGGGAACCCGAAATGACAGCGGGAGAGAAGCGAAGAACTTCGTAAAAACATTTGAGGAAATTTAGGATATTACTGAGATTATTGGAATGAATAAATTCATGCACTTTTACCTAACCAGGCCGAGGGTATTATGATTGTGATGCATACGTTTAACAGCAGCTCCAGTGTGCAGTAAATGTGTCACTCTGGCGAACTTCTCAGTTCCAAAGGTCTTTCCTTACTCACACCGTTGGACTGTGGAAGCCTCCCTGAGGATCCTGTGCAATTAGAACCTTAAACGTTCAACCGAAGATGCAATGCATTACTACCCTAACACATTTCACATTGTATTTTTATAGTTTATATATACTTGTATCTATATGTATTGATTCTGTAATTGTTGTTTTTCCTTTTTTAATAACTGAGCTCTTCTTTCTGTATTTCCTATTACCTTCTTTGATTTTTTTTCAGTCATACATCGTATTCGTTGGGAACTTGAATTTCAAAACCAATGAGGCCTGTAGGCTTGTTCCATATAAATAGGGGTTTTTCTTCTGAATGATAGTAATAATGTCTCCTGGATAAGCAATCATTAATGAACCATTGGCAACCTGACGCAGGAAAAGATAATCAGCCCAGGAAGAGTTGACAAAATATGAGAGACTTTCAAATAAAAAATTGAAGTCACTGATGTATAAGGACTGACACGGCCGATAATACATTTCCTTCATTAGCCGATTCAGGACACCTCGTTCATTACCTCCGTTCGTTATCAGTTCCCCAAATGATTTTAGCTGCTGAGTGCAAACATATACTGGAACAACATTTGCCTAATTAGCAGCTGGCTCTGCAGTGTACGTATATATCTATACATACATACATACATACATACATACATACACACACACACACACACACACACACACACACTATATATATATATATATATATATATATATATATATATATATATATATATATATATATATATATCATATTCATTATATATATATATATATATATATATATATATATATATATATATATATATATATATTAGTATATATATATATATATAATATTATATATATACATATATATATATATATATATATATATATATATATATATATATATATATATATATATATATATATATTCATATATATTATATATATATATATATATATATTATATATATATATATATATATATATATATATATATATATATAATATATATATATATATATATATATATATATATATATATATATATATATATATATATATATATATATATATATATATATATATAAAGGTTTTTTTTGCCACGAAGGAAAAAAATGAAAAAGCGAGTTAGCCGAGTACTTTCGGTCCTATTCGGACCCTTTTACTGAGGCATACTGATTTTACAAAGAACACCATAGTCAAAAGAAGGCTTAATATACAAACTGACACTACCAGATTAGCCATAAGGGAAGGGGGATTTTCACTCTACAGAGAGGAGGAGTCATAGCTAGCCACACCTTGAAGGAAACCCGCAGTAAACAAGTGATTCTTCCAGAAAACAAACAGTACATTTTGAAACAACACGGAGCA
>NC_061109.1:67252959-67255459 GCF_015104395.2 Macrobrachium nipponense
TCTGCCAAGTATGAATACAGGATTGAAGATTCATGCATTATTATGGTCTAAATAACTGAACAAGCCAATGCCATTCCATAGCATTATCTAATATTGAGTGCAAAGTATTAATTACATCTGTTTTTTATATGAATAACGACCCGACTCGTGGAAAAACAAAGACCTAAATGCGAGTAGGTGGTGGGCCAGAGGTCATTCATTTCCGCCACAGAAATCCTTTGACTCTCTCGGTTGTCTCTCTAATCTCCTTTTGTCTCTTTCTCGGGACAATTATTCACAGGATTACTCGACCAAAAATACGTGACGCTGGTTTGAAAAGGTTTCACGAAATCCAGGCATACATAACTTTGAAGGCTTCGAAGAGGATTGGAATACAGATCATTCTACCTCATATTCTCTTCACAGTTTTTTTCATTGAACCCATAGCGACTCCGGAGACAAAATTCACTGAATAACGAAAAGGGGAAGGAGGGAAAAAAAGACCCGATGAAAAGTTGAATGGGAAGGAGAGACAAAGAAAGAGAAGGAACGTAAAGGGAGATACAAAGGATTTCCTCGTAACAAACCTTCTTTTTTGAGGGGAGGAAACATTCCATATCATAAAAAAAAAGAAATGGAAAGAAGAGAAAAATATCTCTCCCTTCTTTTATATTCGTTCACCGAAAAGAAAGTCTACTTTGATGGCGCAAGGATTTTTCGCGTCGAAATTCCAGCTGTCTTTCTTCTTTGTTCTTGAAACTCTGTCAGTGCATTCCAAACAATTTATTAAGTTGAAAGAGCTGCGTCGTGGGATCCTTTATGTAACGCAAAAAGAAAAGTGGTCGTTGTTAGATATTTCTTCCATTTATAGGTCATTTTGTTTCAACGTTGATGTGAACAACAGGTTTACTCACGCAGATTTTAGGGGTTCGTTTAATCGGGATTGAAACTTAGAGTAATATGTCCCATATATTATATATATATATATATATATATATATATATATATATATAATATATATATATATATATATATATATATAAATAATATATAGAATATTATATATATATATATATATATATATATATATAATATATATATATATATTTATTTATGTGTGGTGTGTGTGTGTATATGACCTTTTTTTGTAATAAAAGAGAGTGTGTATCTGCTTAAACACCACTTAAAACCGATTTTCAAAATGCAACACATTTCGAAGCCTAAATCGCCGATTGTTGTCCCATCCCGCAAATTCGGACTCATTGTTAAAACCGGTCCATCAGTTTTCTTGTTTATCACCAATTCTAAATCGCTAGTTAGAGAAATATAACATAAGTTGCAAATATCTTTTAATTAAGACCATATTTTGCCACGTCAACATTTTAATTATTTTCTTTGTTTCTTGACAATTCCAGCTGAAACCTCTCATGATCAGTGTCAACAGACTATAAACCCGAGAGGGCTCCAAAGGAAATCAGCTGCACAGAGAGACAAGTTATAGAAGAAGGTGATACACAAATAAACACGAAGGAATAGATACACCTGAAATTCACTGTATTAATTAGAATACGTCCACAATATTTCGTTTTCTATAATTCCTGCAACGTCTGCTCTGGAAAGCTTAATTTTACTTATCTATTATATTATCAACGATATGAGGCTTCTGTAAATATAAAACAGCGAACGCTGCAGATCTTTGAACACAAGTTCAGGCACAAATTAAGCCAAAGCAAACGTACTCTGACTGCCATTTTGAAATCAGGTACGTCACACAATATACCTTGAAGTCATCAAATATTGACATGACTAATATGACCCGGGTTTGCGGTACCATTCCTTGCGGAAAAGACTTTTGTTCCCCACGTGTATCCGCAGAGAGAGAGAGAGAGAGAGAGAGAGAGAGAGAGAGAGAGAGAGAGAGAGAGAGAGAGAATTTCTGAATCTCTTTTGGGAGGACAGATCCACTTCCTGTTTTATATTTCAGAGATTGATGTGGGTCGGTCAATCAATTCCATGATATTTTTTGGTAATGATGTGCTGGTTTGAGTTTATGGATCTAATGAACTCTAATGGACTGAAATGGGTTCATGGAATATAAAAATCCAACCACTGGGGCTACCTCAGTCTCACAGCGTTAAGGTCAGTTTATTTACTACAACATTTGTATGCCTCTGTATATTATGTTAAACAATCTAGTGATTTGCATTTCATTACTAAACATTTGTATACGTTTTAAACCTAATATTTACTTCGGAAGATGAACGGTTGCAGAATGACATTTCAGTTTAAAAACTGAAATGTTTTTTTTTATTTTTTTTTATGTCCAGTATAAATGTCCCATGAATTCATTTGTGTGTGTGTGTGTGTGTGTGTGTGTGTGTCTGTCTGTCTGTCTGTCTGTGCGCGCGCGCGAGCTCAAGTGCTGTCAGATTTGCATATGCACAAAATTTATATCGGCATTTATTTTTTCAAATTATTTGCAGTCAACGATAGTTTAATATTCTTACACTATTACAAGAGT
>NC_061109.1:67260459-67272959 GCF_015104395.2 Macrobrachium nipponense
GTCTATCGTTCTTTGAATATATCTGGTTCTTAGGGCCTGATCTGTGCCGCTGTTATCATTCCTTCAGTTTTCCTTCTTTAGCTCTCCCCTCTGTAGCCATTGCCATGTGTCATCGCTGGCTAGTTCTTTAGTCTGTCTCATGTATTGTCCATGCATTTGTTTGTTGTGCCAGTCCTCTGATGCGCTGTCTTGTTCTCTCCTGTCTCTGATATTTCTGGGTCTTCGTCTACTTTTATTTAGTCCTTCTTCCCATGCACTCTTTAACCACTCGTCTTCACTGGTTTTCAGATATTGCCCCAGTGCTCTGTTTCGATGTTGATGCAGTCCTCTATACTTAGTAGTCCTCTCCCTCCTTCCTTTCGTGTTATGTATAGTCTGTCCGTATTTGCTCTTGGGTGTAGTGCTTTGTGTATTGTCATATGTTTCCTGGTTTTCTGATCTATGCTGCGGAGGTCTGCCTTTGTCCATTCCACTATTCCTGCGCTGTATCTGATTACTGGCACTGCCCATGCGTTTATGGCTATCATATTTCCGGCGTTGAGTTTTGACTTGAGTATCGCCTTGAGACTCTGCATATATTCTTTCCTGATCGTGTCCTTCATCTCTTGGTGTTTTATATCTCCTCCTTCCATTATTCTCAGGTATTTGTATCCCGTCTCATCTATGTGTTTGATGTTGCTCCCATCTGGTAGCTTTATCCCTTCATTCTCGTTACTTTGCCTTTTTGTATGTTGACTAAGGCGCATTTTTTCTATTCCAAACTCCATCCTGATGTCCCCAGATACAATCCTTACAGTCTGGATTAGGGTAATCTATTTCCTTGATGCTCTTACCATACAGCTTGATGTCGTCCATGAACATCAGATGGTTGATTCTGTTGCCTCTTTTCTTGAGTTGGTACCCGGCATCCCATCTTTCTGTAGTACTTTTGTCATGGGAATCATGGCTACTACGAAGAGTAGTGGGGACAGTGAGTCGCCCTGGAAGATCCCTCTCCTGATATTAACCTCTGCTAGTCTTATTCCAGAGCTTGTAAGTATTGTATTCCAGTTGCACATTGTATTTTTGAGGAAGTTGGTGGTGTTTTCCTCTGCCCCATATATTTTCAGGCATTCTATTAGCCATGTGTGTGGTATCATTTCGAAGGCTTAGGTTGGTTTTCCTTCTCCTACTGTTCTTCATTACCATTTTGTCTATCAGGAGCTGGTCTTTTGTGCCCCTACACTTCCTTCTGCAGCCTTTCTGTTGGTGGGGGATGGTGTTTTGTCTCCTCTAGGTAGTTGTATAGCCTTTCACTGATGATACCTGTTTAGTAACCTTCCACTTATTGGTAGGCACGGTGATAGGCCTGTAGTTACTGGCTTTTTGTACTACGGATGTTCTTCCTGTGGTCATCCATTTGGGTGCATGGTGATTTGAGATACAATGCTGGAGTTGTTCTGCTATTCGTGGGTGCAAGGCCTTGAAGTTTTTGAGCCAGTATCCATGGACTTCATCGGGACCTGGGGCTTTCCAGTTTGGCATTTTCTTTAGTTGGTGTCTGACTGTGTCTGTCGTGATCTCTGTGAATTTTTGTTTTATTCTCCCTGTTTCTTCTTCCTTGACTTCCTGGAGCCATGTTGCATGTTTGTTGTGTGATACCGGATTGGTCCATATGTTTCCCAGAGTCTCTTACTTGGTTCGGCTTCAGGAATTTCGGGTCTGGGTGGTTGTCTTCCCCTTTTAGTTGGCTGTATAGTCTTTTCTGGTTGGTTCCGAATAGTTTGTTCGTTGGTATCCTTATTCCTGTTCATGTACCGTTGGATCTTATGTGCTTTGGCCTTAAGCCTCTGTTTACATCTTCTATTGGTGTTGTTTAGTCCCCTCTCTTGTACTTTGTATGTTCTCGTTGAGTTCCTCCCTTGTTTTCTTGCTTCTTAGCCTTTTTTCCTTTTTTTCTGCCATCTCTTTCAGTTTACTCAAGTCAGATCTCATCACCATGATTTGCTTTTCCAGGCGTCTTTTCCAAGGAGGTTGGTGTTTTGGTTTCTGTTGTGTTGGTTGTGCTGGTGGTGTTGGTGTTCGAATCCCCATCAGTTTTGCTACTAATCTTGCTCCTGCATATGTCAAGTTATTTGTTTCTGTGATACTGGTGGTGTGTCTTGTGCCCATTATTTCATTGACCTCACTTGTTTTCTCCCTTAATTCATGGTGTTGTTTTCGGCTGTCCCATTGGAGGGGAATTCAAATTTGGTTCTCTCTGCATCTTTGCGGTTAGGCCATTTCCATTGGGGGGTCTAAATCTATTTTCTTTACCCATTTCCGTCTCTGTATCTGGTTCCATCCATTGTCTAATCTTTTCTACCCATTCCGTCCTCTCTGTTACTTCGTCGGTGTTTCTTCGTGTATCGTTGTTTTGAATTTTGAATATCAGTCCTCACCTGGTCCGTCTTCTGTGGCATCGTCCTTTCTCAGTTCGTCATCGTGTAATTCGTTGTCGTGTGACATTTCCCTTTCCAGTTCTTCTCTTTCTGTTGGGGAGAGCCGTTCTTCGTCTTTATGTTCCTTACTTGGTCTGCCAGCCTCTGCTCTTTGTTTTGGGGGGTGTTATTCCTCTCATTCCAAGTGTTGACCAAGCTTATTCTATATCCTCTCTCCGTCGGGTTGCTTCTGATGTAGCATCTCCATATTTCCTTATTTTCTTCTCTTGTCCATTTCTTCCTTTTTTCTTCTGTAGCTCCAATCTCAGGCTGTTGATTACTGTCGTTGTTGTGGTGATCAGTTGCTGGATGACGACCTCCAAGTACCTGACCGTCTTCCCTTTCAATTGGGTTGAATACCTGGTTGCCGGACGAAGCTCCCCAGTTGCCAGAGGTTCCATTTACGTCGTTATCGTTTATTCCTTTATTTCTTCCATCATTGCTGAGTTTTGCTATTTAACCCATAGCTGGACCCTACCCCATCAGGGATAGGTACTCATTTACAGCTGAGTAGACTAGGAAATTATGGTAAAGATCCTTTCGCAAGGAATCAACGCCGAGGAGAGCGGTCACCCATCCAACGACTGACCAGCCCCAATGTTGCTTAACTTGACTTAAGTCCATTGACGACCTAACCCACTCCTCCACGGCGCCACTTATTATTATTATTATTATATTATATTATTATTATTATATTATTATTATTATTATTAAGAAGATGAATCCTATCCATATGCCAACAAGCCCCAAAGGAGCCATTGACTTGAAATTTAAGCTTCAAAAGACAAAAGAATACGATGTTTATTAGAAAGAAGTAACAAAAGGTAGTGCGAAAAAAAAAGAGAGATATCTTATTAAAAATAGAAAAATAAATTGACAAATTAATGAACAAGTAGAAAAAGTACAAGTAAATTAATAAAATGGGAGGAGAATCGTATTAGGTTAGCAATGGATTGCATCTTCGTTTGAACTTCTGAGGCTGCAATTGCACGACATCGTCTGAAGGGAAGCTGTTCCTGTCCAACGGTGTGAGGAATAAAGAACATCTGCAACTGAGAAGTTCGAAAACGAAGCACATTAACTTCATGCAAAGAAATAAAGACGCAATAGGGATATAAAGGAAGGACACAGTGACATAAGTGAGAAGGCTAAGAGATGACTGACATCATTTGAGGGAGATCAAATTTGTTCTCATCTCATCTCCCAACAATAGACGAGTCAACCGCGTTTAATTTTATGTCATTTAATTTAAAAAGTTTAATGGCATTACCGTCTGTGGATGTAGATTAATAATAGTACAAATACTGCGCTGTACCGAAAATAAGAGTTAAACATTAAATCAGATACACAACTAATTACTCCAAAATCACAAATGTGTAAGCAGTGGGCTATACTTTGTACAGTTACAACAACTACACAATTTAATTTACTGTTTTTGTGAGAGTTTTAGTAAAGTCTGCTTTCGTCCGGTTAATCCTGTTCTTGCCCGAGATTTCGAAATGTCTTAAGATTAATCCTAACGGTAATCCTAGATTTCGTTCGATGCTTAGGCGTAACGAGTTCGGAAATCCAATGGAATCCTGAAGATTTTGATTAAAGCCCCAGTGATATTAGTTAACTTAAATTTAACAGCAAAATGTGGCTTTGTTGGCAGTTATATTTGTCAATAATTGGAGAGTTGTAGATATGATAGTTGAGTAGTTGTTAAAATTATGCTACTTGCATTCACACGCATGCGGTAGCAATTAACTGAAACTCAAGTATTTAACAAGTTCAGAAAAAATAACGAGGGATTTAGACTGGGTGAGTTACAAAAACTGCTGAATCTACGTACATGCATACGTGGACAGTAAACTTAAAATAGAGTTTTTAACAAGCTCAGAAGGAAAAACTACTGACTTAGACTAGGTAATTCATAAAAACTGGTATATTCATTCAAATGCTTACGCAAGCAATGAATTGAAACTGAAGTATTTAACAGCTCCAGAGAAAAGCAAAAAGCAATTTGGATTTCATAGTTTGTATTCAGCAATTTACTAATGACATTGATAAAGTTTTTTTATATATATATCTACAGCCCTCGACAATTTCCCATCATATAAATAACACGAACCATGCAATGGATTGGATGGCATCCCGAATTTTATACAAAAGCAGCTGTCGATACAAATGTCAGATGGTACGATTTTCACTGATAAAACAGCAAGATAATCAGATAAATTTTTCCCATGGAGCCTGGGACTCTGACAGTATAGACGATAGCTTCCTTAAGGCAATGATGGAAGCGGATTAAGACAATTGCGGAACCACGCCAAAGGCTTTTGGCGACTCCAGGCATCATTTCTCTCCCATATATTTTGCAAATGTAACTTCTTTGGTAAGGGTGAGAGTCAGTCCACCAAAATTAGTCCTTAGCTTCAGACCAGACTTTTTAATGGGTCCTTATAGGATATATATATATATAATATATATATATATATATATATATATATAATAATATATATAGATATAGATATATATATATATATATATATATACATGTGTGTGTGTGTGTGTGTGTGTGTGTGTGTGTAAAATATGTAATATATTCGTGACAGACTTTCTCTAATATGGAATTTTCCTAAGGACAGGTAAGTAGATGAAATTTACATTATTCAATAAAGAATATATATATATATATATATTATAGTATATATATATATATATATATATATATATATATATATATATATATATATATACATATATACATAATATATATATATATATATATAATATATATATAATATATATATATATATATATATATATATATATAGGATGAGCGTATTGTTTTGTTGTTCTTTGAACCCAGGTTTAAAACATACTTTTTGATATCCATACATTTTAGATTATTTTTTTTTATTAATGGTTGTCTGTACATTCTGAGTGTATTATCTATATTCTTATGAATCAAACAAAAACACCGCTGAGTCTTGAATGTTGAACGACAATTCCTACGAATATCAAAATGACATAGCGAGAAAACTAAGCTACTGAATTCCATGCTTTTGTAACCATATACGGTTGTATATTTTTAGGCCTGACCCGATAGACCTCTACAAATCAAACCGTGATTGTGTTTTCGTTTGAAATATAACATTCTGGTCACGCTGCGGTGCTTGATATAATGGACAATGTTTAAATAAAGTACCATTCAAATTCCAATCTAGATACGAGATATGCATTTAGAGCTTAATGTTCACTGCAAAGTTCGAAAACCCTCGAACATTTATTTGCTCCCATGTCCCCTGGGCATTAGTCTATACTCGATACTTATGTCCTCATATAAAAGCTGCATCTGTTGTAGCTTGGTTCTCGCTCCATAAAGATTTGGCTTTTGGCGAAGGTCTGGTCGGATTTCAAGTGTGAATGATGAATCTGCCATTAACCTACTAAGAAGAGAGGGCCATTGTTGTTTTTCCTTAGCGACGAAATTTACCCTGGAACTCTTGGAAAAATATGTATTGCAAAAGAAAGCGTAGGTAATACAAAGCGGAGTAAAATACTCGTGGGGGAAAACAATAGCTCTATAGAAAAAAGCCAACATAAATGACTTTTGTGTCAAAATTTCAAGCTCTCAAACTTTACACAAAGATATTTTCTTTATATTTTGATATGCCGCCATAATGGCCTCCTTTCACTGATTTAGCTTGAAAAATAATACTAAAGAACAGTTGAACAGATTAAGCATTTTATCCCCCAACGAATGTTATTGTTATTTCTCGTCTCTTTCCACGAGTGTTCAACTTTGAGGTGGTATATCCCGACGTCCGGACATAGATAAGAAATCTGCATTTGGATTAATTTAATATTTTGTAGCATTTATATGTATGTATGCATGTATACATATGTGTATATATATATATATATATATTAATATATATATATATATATATATATGTATATATATATATATATATATATATATATATATATATATATATATATATATATATATATATATATATATATATATATATATATATATATATATATATATATATATATATATATATATATATATATATATATATATATATATATATATATATATATATATATATATATATATATATACATATTTACTATATATATATATATATATATATATATATAATATAATATTTATATTTACATACAAATATGTGTACGTATGGTTTTATAGTATATATATATATATATATATATATATATATATATATATATATATATATATATATATATATATATATATATATTTACATCCAGATTAAGGGCAGGAATTCAGAAGCAGAAGACACAGTATTCCATTTATTCCAAGCTTTCGTGATTCATAATCACATCATCAGGGATATCTACAACAATAAAATACAATATATCAATATAATATAAAAATTAAAAGAGCTATATACAAAACCTTTAATTTTAAAAGCGGACGAAGGAAACTGATAAAAACGAAATAAAAAGTAAAATTGTTAAGAGCAGAAAAACATACGTGAACAGACGCACTTAGAAACAAAATAGTAAAATTCAAAACACATACTTAAATACAGACACACTTAAAAAAAAAAAAAAAAAAAATTGCTAAATAATAAATGTAATAAAATACTGGAGGTTAACCTACCATTACAGAGGATAAAGAACGCACTAAGAACAAAACATAAAAATTTTTGAGAGAGGCAAAGAGTTAAGAAAGATACAAGGGAACAGCGGTTGTTTGGCAGTTCAGAGAAGGAACTCGTTGTTTAATATTTAATGTTTCGAGGATAAGTAGTCTTGTTTGTGTTTGTATAACCAATGATCTTAAAATCTTCATAGATGATTTCAGTTTTGCATTTAATTGTATGGCTACGTATATTAGAGGATTCCGGATTTGTCAATCGACATCCGGTCCTATAACTTATTCCTCTATGGGAATCGGCCCTCACCCTGAGAAGCCGCCTGGTGGATCCAATATATTTTCCCAAATTACATTTAGGACAGTTGTACTCGTAGACAAACACCAGACGACATCAAAGGCGGTAGCCGATCCTTGAATCTGAAAAGAGAGCCAATATTTTTAGGGTTCTTGGGTATTAATTTTAGATTGATGGCCCCAATGTATTTTTGGACGGTTTTCAAGAAATCCCTTCGAAATTTATCTTCTATAGAGAAAGGAAATGTTGCATAGAATGGGAGTTTAGGAACGTCAAAACACCTTTGGCCTATTGGAGAATTTTCTATTTAGAAGTTTTTGGGGAGAGAATCGGTGAAAAACATGGGTAGGGAAACAATTATTGGTAAAGTATTGTTGTAAGAAGACAATTTCTTGGTGAAAGAGGTTCCAGTCCGATGTTAAAGATAATGCACGATGTATAAGAGTGTAGATAGAGTTCAGTTTAAAATTGATAAAACAAAAAGCTATAAAAATTAGACCCCAGACCAGTAAAAGTTTTCTTTCTGAATATAGATGTGTTAAACTTGTCATTACCTTTGGTACGAGTATATCTAAAAAAAATGCTAGCTTGGATTCGTGTTCTTTTTCTATTGTGAAAGTGATGTTGTGATGATAGGAATTACAAAATTCTAAGAAGCGTTCAGCATCGTGGTCTTGTTTAAACAGAATAAAAGTGTCATCAACATATCTAGCATAGAATAGGGGGCGATAGGCTAAGGGGCACTCATCGAGTATTCGCTCCTCCAGGGAGCACATGAAGATGTTGGCGAACGTAGGTCCGAGAGGAGAACCCATGGCCAATGCCCTCTATTTGTCTGAAAAGCAACCATAAAAATAAAAGCCATGTCCCAGCACGGCCAGTTCTAAAAACATCTTAAAAAGGGAGCGGCTAAAACTATGATACAATGAAGATCGGAGGTGGGAAAAGTTTGTCCAAAATTATATCTATCGTTTCTCTAACAGGTATATTAGTGAATAACGACTCCACATCGAAGCTTGCCATGAAAAGGTCCGAATCTTGTGGAAGAATGCGTTGTTTAAACTGTTCAGAGTTAGATACAGTATACTTATTAGTGGTCAGGGGCTCCAATAGGGGAACAAGAAATTTAGCCAATTTGTAATTTGGAGTTCTAAAGGAGGCCAAGATAGGGCGAAGGGGGAGGGCGTGGGTTTTGTGGGACTTTGGGTAGACCGTACAAAATTCCAAAAGAGGAACCTGTAACAAAAGATCATGGTATGGTGGTTCTCGTTAATGATGTTCTCATTCTTAAGGCTACGGAGAAATCTATTGATCTTGTCTTCCATTCTAAAGATGATTTGATAATTAGGGAGACCAATTTCTTCAAATTAGTAGGGTCATTTAAGATTTGGGTCATTTTGTTGACGTATTCGATTTGTCTAAGATGACAGTTCCCCTCCCCTTATCAGGCTTCGTAATAATCAAATCATCACGCTTGGACAGAGTTTTGAGGGTTTCGTAATCCTTCCTATTAAAAAAGGGGGCCCAATGTGTTTTTAGTTTAGAAAAAGCGTTACGTGGTAGAACCATCGATTCATTTTGTAAACGGCTGAGATCAGTACACAAAATTCAGATTTTTTAGGCGGAGGAATAATGTTTCAAGGGGCAAGTAGAACTGGCAGAACGTAGGTTTGTAATTAGGCAGACAAAATTCTAATCCGAAAGACAAAAGGAATTCCTCACGTTTAGATAAAAAATACTTAGAAAAATTATAAACAGTTTTGTTGTAGCCATGAAATCTAGGTAAGTTAATTCCAAGATTAGACAGTTTTTATGATGCCTTCTCTGTATAAAATCAACGAAACTCTGAATACTTTTGTTAAAAAGCCTAGTAAACACAATTCTATCCAAGAACGAGAAGGAGTCCAACACTTCATTACGAAAGTCATTAGCAGCCCTATTAAGTCGTTCGTAAGCTTTCTGTTTACAAATAATTTCGTGGTGTAATAGGTACTTAGTGGTGTCAAGGTAAAATTGGGAATTATATAAGGAGCTTTTATACATTCTAAACCTTACAAAATTTGGAACAACATTATTTATCTGGCAGTACTGTAGAAAATCCACATCCAGGCTTACTTTCTCCTTTTTTCGGTAAAGTTTTTCAAGTTTACGACACTTATGAAGAAGTAATGGGCCATATCTTGTTCGAACGAACTGAATTGCTGGAAGTTGAGGTAACTGTTGAAACGGAGACGAAGAATGAAGAGACATACGAAATAAACAAAGTTAAGCTCCATTGTACTGTAGATAAATTTCGAAGGGATTTCTTGAAAACCGTCCAAAAATACATTGGGGCCATCAATCTAAAATTAATACCCAAGAACCCTAAAAAATATTGGCTCTCTTTTCAGATTCAAGGATCGGCTACCGCCTTTGATGTCGTCTGGTGTTGTCTACGAGTACAAACTGTCCTAAATGTAATTTGGGAAAATATATTGGATCCACCAGGCGGCTTCTCAGGGTGAGGGCCGATTCCCATAGAGGAATAAGTTATAGGACCGGATGTCGATTGACAAATCCGGAATCCTCTAATATACGTAGCCATACAATTAAATGCAAAACTGAAATCATCTATGAAGATTTTAAGATCATTGGTTATACAAACAACCCACAATAACTACTTATCCTCGAAACATATATATATTTATATTTACATACAAATATGTGTACGTATGATAATTTTATATGTATATATATATATATATGTATGTATATATATATATATATATATATATAAAACATGAAATCATAGGCAATTTCAGAACATAAAAATATACGATTGACATATGAATGAACCAAAGCTAGTTCATTTATGAATGAAAATCCCGCTGGCTTCGTTTGCAATATAACATGCAATAACTGTATGACGCATTTGAAAGGGTCAGTAAATTTCTGAAAAGATCTCTAGCAAAATGTATCTACTATATTCAATATTTTGCACTCCCGTGAAGCGCTTTCACTATTCCAGTTTATAAAGCGTTTGGAAATATTGATGTTGCCTACGTGTTTGTAAGTATTCTTTATATACCCCAACTACGCTGTCTTGTACATAAAACAATTTTTCTTTTCATATCTATAAACCTTTTACTGGGCAGTGTTTGTTTGGGGTTTGTCATTAATTTAGAGCTCACTAGTATGGGCTGAGCATCTGGTTTTACATGTCTTGGTGGAATAAGGTTATAAACGCCTATCTTTTTTTTTTAAGTAGTGGTTTCAGGGTGTGAACGATGGGGGTGAGATTGTGTGTACGTGTGAGCCTCTTTCGTTCATAATAGCATGTAATTAGCCTGAACCATAGACACCGTTACGGGGAGAGAAGCAGATGCCGGGATGGCTCTGCCAACGTTTCTTTTATTTGGTGAAGTGAAACTGGCTGAAAATGGGTAAGAATTACTGCGCTTTACCCAAATGTGTGGCTTGACTGTATTTTTTATATTTTGTAAAGATGTTCTATTTCATTTAATCTTTTGACTTTGTATTTACAATTGTGTATGCTTATCATTGTTCTCCTGTTCTTCTAACAGGCGGTTCTAGTGGGGGGAACGGTTCTAGCAGAGGGAACTATTCTGGTAGGGGGAACTATATTCTGGAGAAGAGTGGAATGGTGTTGCCTGATTACTGTATAGACTATTAATTACCGGGGGGTTATCTGAGTTATTTGGACTTTGAGTTATCATTCCATTTAATCATCCTGTAAAAATCTGAGTTATTCAATTAATACTTTGCTTTTAAATAAATGTATATTTTTGTAAGTTCACGACTGATTTGGTGACCTAATGAAATGAAGGGGAGGTATGATGAGAGAGAGAGAGAGGGGGGGGGTGGGGGTTGCTGTTGTCAGTAGAGAGAGAGAGAGAGAGAGAGAAAGTGGAGAGAAAGTGTTATCAAAACCCAGTGCCTGCCGCTCTGGTTTTCTCACATTACCGTGATTCATATACAAGCATCAAGCTATGAATGTCCTTTAATATCTAATTGGCTGTACCACTGAATTAATATATTTTCATGTGTTAACCAAAGTAGAATTTTTTAGATGATAAGAAATTCGTCGGCTCATGGGCTCGAACCACGGAACCAAGAATTCAGGATGTAGAGTGACGCGCTTTAACCCACTAGGCTATCACGAGAGGTACAATTTAACCCCTGACTCCATCTGTCCTCCTAACACACTCCTTACCTTATATACCTGGAGTACTTCATCGAGATGAACCTACAACGGCCGCTGCTGATGGCCTTATGCCAGACACCATCCTCCGTTGTTTTCTTGACGAGGCAATTACAAGGAACCTCTACCTGGAGAAGTGGCGATTGTCTGTGGGGACTTGAAACGTTGACGCAAATCGCGTTTCGATTGTTTTGTGGTCTTCTCCTGGAATCATTACCGTTCAGAATTCCCTGGAAAGTAGAAAGAGATAAAAATACGCAGATATGGCTGGAGAAATTTAGCATCAGTCGAACATCCTGGTCATGAAATTACATGTTTATATTATTTTTTTCTTTTGAGCAGTAGTGGTATCTGTTGCTGTTCTGAATAACACATGTGCCACATGCCAACTTATATATATATATATATATATATATATATATATATATATATATATATATATATATATATATATATACATATATGTGTGTGTGTGTATGTGTGCATAAAGTACAGTCATTTACTATCAATGCATTATTTATTTACTAATTTATTTAACATCAACATTCTTCACAATCGAGTACCAAGGCTGAAAGAGTGTAAGGTTCAGCTAAATGAAGAATGAAGAACAGGAAAAGAATTCCAAAGCCAAAAGTCCGAGGAATAACACAGCAAATGTGAGAAGTGCTATTTATTGTGGCTGTTGTGAGGTCCGCAAATTGCACAATCTCAGTCGAGAAGGGGAAGAAGAAAATAATGAATTTTCTTATTTGTGAAAGAAAATTTTCTCGAATTCTTCATACTTTCTTAACGAGCTGTTCACCACAAGCCTGACGTCCCACTGCAGGAATATGAAGCAATTATAGCGTCCGTAGCAGGATTCGAACCCGCAAAGAGATCACATCGATAGATTGACCTTTTGCC
>NC_061109.1:67282959-67285459 GCF_015104395.2 Macrobrachium nipponense
CAGGTAGAAACAGAAAACGGTTGGTGAGATCAGAGAAGATAAGGGCGGGAAGGAGCAGATAATTGGGGGGGAAGGGGGAAGAGGATGTGATGTGTGGGGAGGGGTGGGGGGTGGATGATTAGATACATATCTGAGTCACTACCACGGACATGCAACTCATTACTGCAGATAGATAGATAGATAGATAGATAGATAGATAGATAGATAGATAGATAGATAGATTGATAGATAGATAAATAGATTCATTTATCACAAAATTACAATATTTCCATAAATGCAAGAGATTCAAAACAATATTTTTGTATTTAACGAAAAATCTTCTTTGGGTCCATTTGATAAAAAAAAAAAAAAAAAAAAAAAAAAAAAAACGACTTTGTAAAACCTGGGGCATTTAGACAAATCTTGCAGTAATTTCATATAAAATAATTTGGCACCAACAGGTTCTTGTCTTCATTCTTATCCGTCTAATTACTTAGTACTTTTCTGACAACTATGTATTTTCTTTGATGAAGGAAATATTGGACTATCTCGCACCATTAATCCAACTATTTGGTTTTCACATGTGATGCATCCTACTTAATTTATGGAGGGGTAAAATGCCAGGGATTAAACGTTTGCTGTGGGTAAGGACGTTAAAGAAACGTTCAGAAGCACAATGTTAAGCCTAAAGCGGTCAGGGGTTACTCGGTCAACACACGAGATAGCGAGAAGTTAGTTAAATATCTCAACTTTTATTTTGAACGTTTACATTTCTTCCGAGTAAGATGGGAGTCTCTTGACGCACGGACACACACACACACACACACACACACACACAAAAGAGAAGATAAAAGACTTCGAGTCTCAAAGAGAGAGAAAAATCTTAAGTGTAATTCTCCGTTTCTCCTCATTCGTCTTTTCCGTTATTTGAATCTCCTCTAGTTGTCACAGCTGTTCAGGTCTCTTCTCCACAAATAATTGTGACACAGACAAAGATACATCATACAGACTGGCAGAGAGGGGGGACACACTGTAATACAGAGAGACATATTACAGACTGACAGATACACAGACAGACAGACAGACAGGGAGGGAATCTATCCACTATCACAAAGCAACACCACATTGACGCTCATACAACAGATCCATCAAGGGAAAGGTTACCTGGTCGTGTCGAAAGTATTGCAGGACTTTCTTTTACCTTTAGACGTTTTATGTAAAGAAGAAAGCTGAGAGATATAAATCCTTTGTAAGCGACTAGCATTAATACGGAATGTATATTTTTATCACTTGTCGTAATAAGGAAAACTTAATTGAAAGTGTTGTTCTATTTCTTATTAAATATATTTAATGTTTTATGAATATGAGAGTGGATATGTAATAGTTGTACATCGTCTTGGAGTATGTATACGAATGGTTCATTTGGAGTTCTCATTTTGTAGTGATACCAACGATGACTAAACGTTAGGTTTTCGATATCTTCGTATAAGAAAATAATCTCTAGTTTTCGTGATTTCGTGGTTTTGTGATCGTGATCGTGTGTGTATGTGTGCACGCACACTGACAAACTCGCGCGTGGAGCATACACACACACACACACATACCACTGCTTTGTGAAAGCTTAGATCTGAAACAATAATAGTTTCTTAGATAGCCTTAGCATATATAATCCCCTGTCTTCATTTTTGTCTACGAGTATCTGTCTCTCTGTCCCTCTGTCTCTCTCCTTGACTTCATTAACCTTTGGTGATAACAATAAATCACTTGTGAATTATTCCTCTCTCTTTCTCCTTCTACCTCTTCCTGTTGACCTGTACACTGCTGGGTTGTATCAGCAATATTCGGTAAAATACACATTTGAAATGTCATCATAGCAGTGTTAAAAACAACATTGACACTTGTCGCATAAACCAATCTCAAAAGAATATCATTGAGGAGAAAGGTTCTCTCGTAACCTTTTGGTATATTTTACTCTTAAGCTGACATTGAGTCAGCATGAAATGTGAGCTTAGGAATGACCTTCTTCTCAGTTTAATCCCTAGACGGGGTCGCTGTTTTAACGAGCCTCGCCCATGTTAGATTTTGACTAAAATGTCCTTATGCCAGCAATATACTCCGCCCTAAGGCCATCAGTAAGTATGGAAAAATTTTAAAAGGAATAAGAGGTCTATTATGGTCCTCTGAATTCAGCCTTGCCAACCAAGCTCAAGATTTTTGGTCCACCAGGGCCCCTTTATTTATCCAAAGCTCGAAATCCTTAAGAGTACTCTTAAATCATTAAAACACTCTTAAAGTTATGAAAATTCTTAAGAGAATTTTACGAAGGCCTCTTACGCGCAATGGAGTTACTCATATCTTCAGGCCGAGATTTAAGAGTGGTGGAGGGGTCTCTTTAAGTACTTAGGAGTTTATCATAGCGGTAGTCACAGACTGTAAACATGACAGACGAACAAGAACACTGCGTTCCGCCGCCCGAGGAATTTTGCGTTCCAAGAACTGCATATATTCGATGTGTATGACG
>NC_061109.1:67287959-67295459 GCF_015104395.2 Macrobrachium nipponense
AAATGAATGCACACTGAGAAAAACAAATCATTTTTCTCCTAATTAATAGCTTCGAAAGACAGTGTTAAAAGGAACTCAGACAAACAAAACAGCAATGACTGGATAAAAATGACAGGCAACACAACAATTCCTGTCAATTCTCCCACAACTGTTCGAAAGGTGAAAGGTCGCATGAAAATGTACAATTGTCAGTCGAACCTCAAAACAAATATCGGAGTGACCCTGACTAAAATCGTGGTATGAGCTCCTTTGATAAACATTAAGTATATCAAGTGAACTTGAGATGGTTTAAGATTCATTGTTTTCTTCATAAAATCACTGAAATATCATCCTCCTTTCCTCTGAAGTTGTCATATTGTCAGTGGAAACAAACTGGGGAAGCTTTATAACAGCTCTGTCAATTGGTCTGATGGAGGTCGAAGGAGAAACTTGGGCTTTGGCTAAGAGACTGACTCGTTTGGGGCCTGTCAGGTCAGGTTAAGGAAAAAGTTGGATGCCAGAAGGGGTCTCTCAGGCAGGACTTTAGGGAACCTCTTCCCTCGCTTATGTCTAACATTGATATGGCACCAGCTTTTCGAAAGGGATCCCCTTCTCTTCCACCCCCTTCCTTCTCTCTCTCTCTCTCTCTCTCTCTCTCTCTCTCTCTCTCTCTCTCTCTCTCTCTCTCAACACCATCTTCTCCATCAAATTACCTGTGGGTCCAAAGATAATTCGATATATGTTCCATCATAACTTTCTTGTCTTCTCTTCCTGACACATTTCGTAAATGGCTCCGAAGAATCACGTCATTCTGTGAAGAAAATGGTTGTTCCGGGGCTGGAAAGAAACAAAAGAGCATCAGCTGATATTAGATGTTATTTTGAAAGGTACGGTATGCATGGTGGGTACTCGCGCAAGCGCAGTTTCCGTCCGAGAGGCAGTTTAACTGATGTATGATATAACCTTGAAAAACATAACAAGGTAGTTTGGCTTTAGTATATTGCTAGTGAGCTTTGATTTTTTTTTTTTTTTTTTTTTTTTTTTTTTTTTTTTTTTTTAAGGATGTAAGTATTATTGTTATCTTGATCATAATTCGCATAATTGTCACGACCGTAGAACGATGTTATTATAGATTGCATCACTTCACGAAATATGTCGTTCGGATCGTTTTTCTTTTTTTATTTTCCATAAAATAATTAGTTTGAGAAAACATTTTCAAAACATAAAAATTGAAATCTATTATCGCAAGTAAAATATAAAACTCCATGAAAAACCCAGTTTTATACAAGTTTTTAAGTATTTTGTCCGAAGTACGTATAGATATGAACAACTTCTACCTACCACGTCAACAAAGTATCATGTATAAAGATTGTTACGTCACGCAAATAATTAGTGAGTGACTGGAATTTGGCTTATCTAATGTTATCAAATCATCATCCGTTTAAAAATCTTTCCATAAAAATGATAAACAAATAAACGTTATTTCAAGTTAGCATATGAAAGTATAAAAAAATATGTAATTTATGGCTTCATTAATTTTTTTTAGTTTCTCTCTCTCTCTCTCTCTCTCTCTCTCTCTCTCTCTCTCTCTCTCTCTCTCTCTCTCTCTGTTTAGCCATATTTTTTTGAAGTTAAAAATACAAAACGTAAGAAAGTCGAGAATTTTATTAGCCACATTAATTAAACAAAATTTCACATAAGAAGTCACTATGTCCTTACACTAAAGACCCAAATTTCTTGCGATTTCGTTGTGTGACGGCCACATCCATTTAATGAGACATATCTTGTGTATATCATTATTATCCCATCCATAACCCTTTACAAAATCCACGATATAGCTAAATCGTCTCAGGTTGACATTTCAAACATCACAAGACATGTGAAAAAAATCCGTCCTGGAAAAAAATAATATGCTAGCTGATGTCACATGTCCCTGTTAAACCTTGTGTGCTTTAGTCTTATTGCCCAGTGTTACTGGAATGCTAAAATATATGTGAAACTAAAAGGTAATTTGCTATAATCATATTATTTTATATAAAAGGTAGACAGACAGATAACATCTCTTCTTGCATCCTCATTTACTACTCCGTTCCCTCTCAAACTTCCAGAATGGCGCAATTCCAGCAAGATGCAGAAAGAAACCTTCTCTGTCGCGGGTCCCTCCTAGATCTCTCTCTCATCACCATATTTCCTGGCGTAAAACATTCAACTCGGACCTTCCAAATTTACAAAATCGAGGTTCATTTGTTTGCCATTCTTTTTCCCAGAAAAAGCTCCTTTGAAGTGGCCTCCCAGTCTCTCTTAAATTTGGTTTACGTTAGTGTCTTTTGCAGATGTGATTGCAACAGATCATTGTCTTTTTATCATTCACTTATTCCATTAACTTCGCTGGCTTTCGGGTCTTATTACAACCCACTGACAATATCCGCATGCCACTGGTGGCTTTGCAACTTTATGCCATTTGTTGGTTATGCTTACTCTCTTTTGTTAGGATAAATTTTCATAATTCAGCTTCTTTGAATTGTTATACACTATCATCTATTAAATAGTTTATCAATTTATTTTTTTCCCTTTTTAATAAGTGAGATATATTCTTTACTAGCTGGTCCCAGCTAGATTGGTGAGGTCAATTTATTAATCTCATTTCATCTTTCTTTTCTATTTTGTCATACATTCTATTTATGGGTAATTTCCTCAGATTACTGATGTTTTACCAAAGATAAGAGAACCAGCAGTTTATCATACATTAGTGAACAATATTCCCACAACATTTACACTAAAAATAAGAATAAAAATAAAAATATCAGCTAAATCACTACTGAGCCCCAAAGGTTTCCCGTTTTCTAACGAGGAGACCGAATTACTGCAGCTATAGAATCAATTAAATGAGTTAGTCTGAAACTGGTGTCACTATTGTGACTAAATCGCAAGTCAAATTCGTTGTTCTGGAGGAAAAAGAAGACTTCCTGTTTTACTGATCGCTATTAAGGCATTAGAAGATATATTCTTCAATGCTGGCTCTACAATCAGTTTTGTTGTCTATGAATAGACAAAAACAAAAAACGTACATTAATAATTATCAATGCCCTCTCCATCTTGGGAATATTTAGCTGGTTCATTGCAAACTGGTTTTCAGGGTCACATTTAGAATGCTAAGATTTTGGCTCAATATGCGTTCATTTGCCGTATTTCACATCTGGTATTCAAGGATTGCATTGGTTACACTAAGCCCATATTTTAAAAAGGAAACAGATTCAATTCGCTGTGATTATAGATTTCATAGAAAAGTTTTACAGTCACAGGAAAAGTAATCTTTGGAAATATCAAATTGAAGATGTGTAACTGAATAAAACTTGAAGAACGACCATTTTCCATTTTTTACGTGCTGGGTATCATTGAAGAAATGCTGATAACCGAAGAATTTGAATCTAATAATGCACGGAAAACGATGGAAGATAAACTATATCCTTTTTTTTCACTGAATATAAGGAAATTAACTACAAATATCTCTAAGTAACAAATAAGCACATCAAGATTAACAATAACGAGACACGGACTATAAAAATGAAGTGAAACCGGAATTTCTTCACAAGAACAACCATAGAGAGATTACAAAAGAAGCCCATTTGCCCAAATTCCCTCCGAAAGGCAGAGGTTTTGTTGCGAAAGCAGTGAACACAAAACACCGAAATCGCTTCCACCCACTTCACCAAGGAATGGAATTGATGGAAGGATGTTAACTTGATTGGTGCTCATAAGGCTCTCTCTCTCTCTCTCTCTCTCTCTTAAACTGGAATGAAAAGTACTACTATATCTTTGTGAAGGTATTTTCAGCTTTGTTATTCACAAAATTTTGTCATTTATTTCCAGTGAGTAAAGGCTTTCACCATGGAAATAATGACTAACTCCAAAATAACTAAACTGTGTTACGCTAGGTTTTATGAAAACAATTATGAAACCATGTTCATGTAGGAACTGGTCTCCATATTAAATTAATGAAGGATATGATCTCTGAAAAAAACCTGTACCATAGCATTGCTGTCAAAATTAGGACCATTGTCTTGGCTAAATCTCTCTTTCCCTTTCTTTCTCATTTTTTTTTATGTGCGTTTTTAATTTCGCTGTTTGACTTAGCACTCAATAATTCTAATAACTGGAACAGATAAATGAGTTACATTTTGATGATAATGGTTTATGGTTACAGGTAACATGTTCATCAGCGAACGAAATTATTTAGAACTGATGTCTAATTTTAACTGACATTTTTTATTCAATACATTTAAAGGCTATTGGAAAAACAAAGATAAATCATGGGTTAAAATATATATTCCATGCTGCTGAAAACTGATTGCATACATGTATTGAAACAAATCTTTTCCCATCATATAAAATATCTTCCATTTGGCGGAACACCCCAATCTTTCCTTTCCCATTTCTCTCAAGCCGCTTACAGTCTGCGGAAAAGAAAAGGAAAAGGATGAGACGCCATCTTCAAGGTCGATGACCCCAGAAGCACTTTTAAGCTCAAAGCATTTCCTTCATGATCATGAGGCACAAGAACTATTCGTTGTTCTCCTTTATAATAGTCAAAAACAGGATATGTGTATTGCATTTTCTTGAAAATTCTCTCTGCTCTTGTTAGTCTCGATGACTCTTGAGATGATACAGCTAGATTGACATTTTAAGAGACAGATAAAGGAAAGGAATTTCGTGTAGTGACATGGATAGCCAGCGGCCAACTCAGTCACGCTCGGTAACTGCAAGAAATGTTTAATGAAATTCTTAAGAGACGAATAATCAGCGGTTTGAAGAGATGCTCTTTACAAACATACACACACATTATTATTATTATTATTATATATATATATATATATATATATATATATATATATATATATATATATATATATATATATATATATATATATACACATTTATATGTATAAATCTATCATCTATCTATATATATATATATATATATATATATATATATATATATATATATATATATATATATATATATATATATATATATATATATATATATATATATATATATATATATATATATAGATATATATATATATATATATATATATATATAAATGTGTGCGTGTGTGTGTGTGTGTGTGTGTGTGTGTGTGTGTGTAGTATGTATGTATGAAAATGGGTTTTTGTATGTTTGTGCGTGTATGTTCCAGCATAACCCTAAAATGTATTGAGCAATTTCAACCAAACTTGGTATACATATGACTTACTATCTAGACATAACTGGCACCAAATGGCATCAAAGGGCACCGTAGTGGGCTGGCTGTGCCAATAGACTTAGCAACTAAATAAACTCTATGGGTTTACCATATCTCATTTCGGTATACTTATGACTTACCATCCGGAAAAGAATACTGTGGGGGTAAAACATCACTTGCGCCATAGGGGGTGGGGTTAGGACGGGGGTGACATGCAAAAATAACTGAAAACGAAAGATATTAGTGTCTATTTCATAAATTCCGAGGTCGCTGAGAGGGGCAGTGACACTCCCAATGCCCTTTTAGCCCAAGTTCAGCCCCGACAGGAAGTTGGGTTGAGGATGGGTGAAAAATAAAATGTCAAAAATGATGGGCAGTACACTTGAAACAACTATCTTAACAGGAGAGAGAGAGAGAGAGAGAGAGAGAGAGAGAGAGAGAGAGAGAGAGAGAAAGCTAGTTTATCACTTGCTATTTAGAGTTTTCTTGGGTAACGCCGGGTTGGGCAGCTTGTGTTTGTGTACTTTCAAATGGCATCTCCTTCATCCTATTCAGTTCAGTAATGTGAACAAATATCTCCTTTCTAATATTCTTATTACAGTATTAATATCTAAACAATGGACAGTGTATTGTCTACCTTCTTTGAAATAATCTGCTGGTATTTCAACAGGTTATTACCTCTCAAATCAAAATAACTCTCTAAATTACATCAACACCGGAAACCGAGCGAATCCAGAGTGCCTGCAAATCAATATGAAAGGGAGATGCCACAGAGCAATGGAGATATTACCAGGAATATCAAGCGGATACCACCGACCGTGAAATTCCACTGCAGGAACGGAGGAATTCCAATCAAGTGCAAATTTGAAGGGAGACGCTTCGTTTCTTGTCAGATATGTCACAAAATAAGTAGTTTTGCCATTACAAAAATCAAGTATTCAATTTTTAATTTCCTGAATTTAACGAAATTAAATCATATATATAAATTAAGGCAAATGAGGAATAGGTATAGAGACATTCCGTAATCTTATCGACTGATAACTGGTAGATAGTAGGCTGTAGAGGGCCACAGAAAGGACCAAGAATAATTTCTGAATCGCAAGATAAATAAAAGTGAAGTGTTCGTCGGTATGTATGTATGCATGATTCCTTCTTTCCTGCGCCAAATATAATAAAAGAACAAAGTTCAAAATGCAGATTAATATATTATCTACTAATATACCTGAATCATCACCAAATCAAATATTATACGCTAAGATCCTTTATGATGAATAATAATGAATTTGTAATAAGCGAAAATAAATATCAGCTTTTGCATTCATTTAAACTAAAAATATTTTGCGTCGAAAACTAAATTCATGGAATTATGCAATGAAATCCCAATTACAGGAATGACTTTCCTTTCTGTCTCTATGCAAAACTCCAATGAAATCTAATTTCCTGGAAATGTTTAGGAGAGTTAAGCAAGTAAAGAGTGTGGATGGCATGTACTGCTTCGTTCCTAAAGCTCTTACCGCTGCTTGAATCGGTTTGATTCAGCGAACGAGTCCAAGGATGATCTCAACTAGAATTGCAAATCAACTGATAACTAACTAAATAAATAAGTCAGTAAATTAAGAATATAAATAAATAAATAAGTAAAGAAATGAGTAAATAATAAATAAGTAAATACGTAAATTAGTAAATTAATTAAATTAAAATTAATGAATCAATAAATCAGTTATTTAGGGGTATAACTGAGTATATAAATGGATATATAAATACATAAGTAAATCAATGAGTTAATTAACCGATCAACCAATAAATATTAGTTTGTAACACTTCCCAGTGAGGCGGAATATGTCAACAATTTTTGAATATTTTAATTCATAAATGTGATTTACCACATAGTGAATTAAAAGTTAGAAAATGTGACGACAGAGGAGGAAAGCAGTTCTTCGCGCGTCATCGGACGTAAAATAAAATTTATTTATTAAAATTAAAATGTTAGCGAATTAAAAATAATTCTATATATAAGATTTAGTTTGGAAGGAAAACTATCTGACCGACGGATCGTAATGAAATTACGTTTTTCCTCTGGTTAATCCACAAGTGCATAAACCCAGAAACTTTTCATTTAGTGAAAATTGAAACATGATTTTAGAAACTTTATACTTGCAAGTAACATGATGTGAGAAGCCCATTTATAATAATAATAATAATAATAATAATAATAATAATAATAATAATAATAATAATAATGAAGATATTATTATTATTATTATTATTATTATTA
>NC_061109.1:67302959-67311494 GCF_015104395.2 Macrobrachium nipponense
CATATCCCGAAAGCCCCCAGAGAAGAAGGACAAAATTAATAACGGAAGTTTCTTCATTAAGTTTCCGGAAGAAGAGACCAGGTGTTCTAATTAAGAACGATCAAGTGACGTGGTGGAAGTTTGTCTTGTACGGGACATGTTTTAAGTATATTAGAAAGCTAAGATTCCCATATGCATACTGGCTTGGTTTTATGGCGGAACCTGATTACAAAGGAAGGTTAAGGTTTAAAGAATCGCCATTTACTTCGAACTGGAGTATGTGCGCCCAAAAGATGGGCTACAACCACAGTGCGAAAGAGATGATGCATTTCTAAAGAGAAAATATTTCATAATCCCAATCCTTCCTTACCCTTCCGTACTAATACTACATATAAGGCAGCCTTATTTCCCAAATATACCTCATAAAATTATCACCAGAGACAAATAAACACGGTTGAGTTTTCCATCAGGTCGAAACTGAAAAGGTTAAAACGTTTCAAGTACGAACCGACCAATAGAGCTGCTACTCATTTCTCACCCCGACGAGTAAATCCGCGGCTTTCGTTCATGATTTTCTGTTTCCTTCGCGTTAAACAGACAGACCTCTGTCCTTTGTCACAAGGGAGACAGAAAGAGACCATCAGTCATGGGGGTTACCAAGAACAGCTAAACGAAGGAGCTGACATAGAGGGAGAGGATTAGGACGGAGGACAGGAAACGAGGTCGCGAAGGATCTCGGATTTCCGCGCCATTAGTCTCAGCCACGGAGGATTTCATCTTTAATGTACCGGCAAAACGCGGACGCATTTATCTGCCTTTTCCGTTTACTCGTAGACGCGTTGGTGAGAAGAGAATATTCCTGTTTTCGAATGAGTATATTTTGGAACGAATGGCTTCCACCTTTATAAAAGGAGTTGCGTAATACAACAGAATAAGGAGAATCCTGTGGCAACTTCAGTAGCATTTAATATAATTCGAGGAGTCCACAAAGGTTACCAGATACCGTCGGTGTTTCTAGGCAAAGATAAAGGCAGGATTTCCGCTGACCTGCCTTCATAGTGTAGACTTGGAGGCTGACCATCTCGCCTCGCCCTTTGGTGCTCATGAAGGCTGCCCTGAGACGAGGGCAAACGATTGAAATCGCTGGAATTTGGAATCACCATCAGAAAAAATAAATAAATACAGTAGAGATAAAGAATAGTATTAACACTCAGTTACTGCTAGTTTTCTATCCCTGCAATGTAAAGCCACAGTAGTTTCTATACTACAGTCAAAATTCAAAATCTCCACAAGTACTTCTATTACATACAACTCATTGAAAGTCTAATAAACAATGAATAATGGCTCAGAGTTTAAGGAGAGTGCCTGAATACTGATGCAGCAAATGAACTGCAGCAAAAGCAGCAGCAGCAGTTTTCGTCCTCACCCTACTGGTCGTGTTGGTATGTGAGTCGTACATTTCCAGGATAAAGGTCTGTTCCAGACCGCCGTTATGTCCAGCCAAGCATCTTACGTCCACCAACTGTAGTGACAGGCCGAATACCGAGCAGCTGTGCACAGGGTCAGGGATTCCTGTGGGCATAATAGGACCCGGTTCACAGAATGTAATCAAGTCTCCACTAAATAATGGCTGAGATTTTGTTAGTTATTGAAAAAGGTGTTGATTATGCGTTCTCAACTTTATCCCTTTTTATTGAGCCCAGACTTATACAAACGTGCTCATGCGCAACAAGACACAGTAATAATCAATACAACTATTGAAGCATAAAAGGAGCCTATATTTACAAAATATCATTGCCCTCCGAATAACTCACTTAACTGGTTCCATATCTCAGAATGCAATTGCATGTTAGAAACATTGCTTTTAATGGATATTATTATATAAATAAATTCGATTGAATATGTTCTATCAAAACATAATAAAAGTTAATGTAATATCCTTGAGTGCAAAGGACATTTCATGACTTCTCAGTAAATGTTTTTTATCAAAGGAATTTCCAGTTAGGTTTTCAAGTGGTAGTTCTGAGAACAAAGTTTGTTCAAATCCATTCGATTAATCAGAGATTTTCCTTTGATAAATTATCTCCACAAACGCCTTCGCCAGGGAAATGGAAAATGTTTTGAATTTGGTCAGTAAAGATGATTTACACATCTTTATTTATTTATATATATATTTTTGATAATGAAAACTGGAAAAATAATCAGAATGTTTTACACACAGATAGGGAAACAGATATATATTTAAGTACGTTGAAATACGCAAACAAAAAGAAATAACTGAAAAACAAAAGAAAATAAGCAGTGAGTGACATCCGAAAACCTCAACAGCTGCCCATTTGTTTCCTCAAGTGACATTTGCATAAATCTGAAATATATCAACAACATTTCCATCCAGGACAAGATAAATTTCCTCTTCCTCCCACTACAAAGCTCCGAGAAATTCTCTCTCTCTCTCTCTCTCTCTCTCTCTCTCTCTCTCTCTCTCTCGTAAGTAGCCATCTTGCTTGGTGAGTCGTACCCGCGTGAAGTCAGATTAATCAACAGATATCACAAGTTTAACATACGACTAGAATTTGAGAAATATCTAGAAGTGTTCTGAACTATCGGTGATAAGATTAGTGTGAAAAATAGTAGGATAAAGCGTCTTCTAAGTTAGTTGATCAAGTGTAATACTATAAATCAGAACAAGATGGCAGTAAGTTCCAACTGCGGGAAGAGGTGGTCGTAATTGGCGTGTCTAGCAGATTCGCAATACGATGAGGTAGCAGGAAGGGAACTGGCATTCTCATCTATGAAATCAGCAACAGTACTAACAAAAAGATACAAAAGCATTCATAGATATATTAGAAGGTATAATCCTTCAAACTGGAACAAATCTAATGAAAATATCTTGAAAATAATTGAAGAAGTTCCAAATAAAATAAAACCAAGTGGTCAAGAGACTCATAAAGAAAATATACATAAACCAACATATTCCGACAAAGAAAATGAATAAGGTGAATCTTGTGAATATCCTAATTGATGCATTAGAAAAAGAATGCCAAAAGCATGCAAACTGTGTAAGGTTTGGTATAGCATAGTCAATCCACAAAACCTAATCAGAAAATGTGCTGCATGCAACATTCCGACCATCCACAGTGTGCTGAGGTAATACAAGATTTGAGAAAAGATACAAGAATTTTTTTGTTCAACATGTCTATCATGGATAGACAATGTTATTAATTCAAGATTGAATGTACAAATAGTGGAGGATGAAGAAGAAGGAGAAGAAGAAGAAGAAGAAGAAGAGAAGAAGAGGAAAACGGAAGAGAAAGAAAAAAAAAACAAAAATGAAAAACGATGACGAAAAAAATAAGGAAAACAAAGAACAAGATAAAAAGTATGGAGCAGAGATACTCATTGATACTACATATGAGGCAATAAAGCAGCATACCTACGAAGAAATAAAATTACGATATGACACAAAAGAAAAGAAATCCCGAAGAGGCTCTACCCAGATCTATACAATGACGGGAAAGGAGGAAAAATATAGACAAGAAAGACAAAATCTGCAACCTTTTGAAAAGAGGGAATTGCAGATTTGGAGAAAGATGTTACTACAAACATCCTAAGATATGTCAAAACTATGAAATATATGGTAATGTGCATACTTAGATGGATATGGGATGATTGCAGAGATCTGCATCCAAAAATATGTAAAAACCTAAAAGAAGGAAAAGGATGTAAGTTCGACAAAAAATGCAAATATATGCACCCTGTAGCCATGAATCATAATCAAATAAATAACCAACCAAGTAATAAAATCCAAAATAAGAAAGAAACAAATAAAGAGAGAAATCAAGAATATCAGGTAAAAGAGAAAAGCAAACCACCAATGAGATAGCAGAGGTGTCAGAAAAAATTCAGCATCAGCCCGAAATTCTACTAAAGATAATACCGTATTTTATTATGCAAGAGATATTGCAGATGAAAAAACGGAGAGAAAATGCAAGATCAGATTCAGACACAAAATGAAGTACAATGAATGATGAAGGAAGATCAAATATTATGGAAAAGTTGGATTTTTTAATGTCAGAATTTCTGGAAATGAAAAAAGAACAACATACCAGAACAGGAAAGAGACATGGGAAAATCCTTATTACTACCAGTATTAAATGAAGGAGAAAACACGCAAACCATCATAGTGATGAATGCGCAGGGTTTAGTACGAGTAACTCAAAAAGAAAAATAGAGTACTTAGAAGAACTAACCCCAAATGAAAAGAAAATAGATATAATGAATATAAGTGAAACCTGGTATTCCCAAGAGACTGGGAAGGATGATCAAATAAAAAGGGTTCCAAACTTATAGATCAGATAGAAAAAAATAGGAATCAAGGAGGAACCGCAATATATGGGAAAGACAAAAAACAAGGAAAAAAAATATATGAGAAATATAGTAACTCAGAATGTGAACTAATAGCGGTAGAATTTGAATCTGAAAAATTGATGAACATAGTAATATATAGACCTCCTAATACTAAAGAGTTTGACTTAATAATTGACAAATTGGATGATATAATGTAGAAATCACAAGGACTGGACTATTCTCCTATCTGGTGACTTCAACTTTCCTTTCGTAGAAATGGAAAGAACGAATAGGAGATTGTGGTTGTGCTTATACATATAAAAAGAGAGTAATAGTAGTGCAGAAGATAAGAGGCCAATTGAAAAGCTATTAGATATGCTACTAGAATACAACATTCAACAAATAAATCACCTGCCAACAAGAAAGGAAAATACTTTAGACCTAGTATTTGTGAACGAGATGAACTATGTTAAAGAAAAATAATAGTTTATAATGCGAATATTTCAGACCATAATGTCATAGAATTAACAGTTCATTCCAAAGCAAGTGAAAATAGAGAGAAGCAAGAAATGAAAAAGTGGGAAGGATATAAGGAAAATACAAAACTTCTACAGTAAAAATATAAAATGGTCAGAAATTAATGAAGAATTAAACAAAGATTGGGATAACATTTTCGTAAGTGATGACATAAAGGGTAAAATACGGAGAATATATTATAAAAATATTGGAGAAAATAGTGGAAAAAATATATACCGAAGAAGAAAAGTAAACATCATTCATGCATACCAAGAGACAGAAGGATCTTGTTCCAGAAAATCAGAAAGTGGAAAAAAGGTCTTGCAAAAGAAAAAAATGCATGGAAAGTTATAGAACTAAAAAGTAAGATAGAAAATGCAGAACAAAAGATTATACAATCAAAAGAAAATGAAAAACGGGACTTGGAAGAAAAAACCCTATTAAATATCAAGCAAAAGCCCCAAGCCCCAAGCTATTACTACCATATGCGAGAAGATGAATAAAAGAAGAATAGAAATAGGCCCTCTGAGAATTGAAGGGAGATTACGAATGAAAAAAGGAAATTTGCAAACATACTGGCAGAACGATATAAGAGAGAATTCACACCCCCTAGAATAGATAATGAAGATAATGATATAGAAGTAAGGGATGAAAATAGTGAATATTTAGCTGACATAGATATTAATGAAGCTGATATTGTGCAGGCTATTAATGAAATTAAAAAATGGAGCTGCTTGCAGGGCCTGATGGAATTCCTGCTATTTTGTTAAAGAAAGTAGTTCATTCTATCGCAAAGCCACTTGCAATATTATTAAGACAAAGTGGTAGATACAGGCAAGATTTATGAGGAGCACAAATTAGCATATATTAACCCCTACTTTCAAAAGTGGATCAAGACTAGAGGCAAGTAATTATAGGCCTGTGAGTCTAACATCACATATTATGAAAGTGTATGAAAAAGGGTAATGAAGAAAAATATTATGAAACAATTAAATAAAAAATAATTTGTTTAATAAAGGACAACATGGTTTCGTACCGGAAAAAGTAACACAAACCAACTGTTAGTCCACCGTGAGAACATATTCAAAAAATATGAAAAGCGGAAATGAAACCGATGTGGTTTATTTAGACTTTGCAAAAGCTTTTGATAAAGTAGACCATAATATATTACGAAGAAAATTAGAAAACACAATATCGTGGATAAAGTAGGAAGATGGTTAAAAGAATTTTTTACACATCAGAAAACAGATAGTTATTGCAAACGACGAGAAATCGGATGAAGTCAAGGTAATATTCCGTGTGCCGCAAGGTACGGTGTTAGCTGCAATACTGTTTGTTATTATGATTGAAGACATAGACAAATAATGTGAAGGATTCGGTAGTGAGTAGTTTCGCAGATGACACAAGAATAGTAGAGAATTATTGTGGATGAAGATAGGAACGCTCTACAAAGAGACCTTAACAAAGTATATGATTGGGCAGAGGTAAATAGGATGGTATTTAACTCTGATAAATTTGAATCAATAATTATGGAGACAGAGAAAAAAGAAAGCTATATGCATATAAGGGACCTAATAATGAGACCATCACAAATAAGGAAGCAGTTAAAGACCTTGGTGTGATGATGACAATAGGAACATGTTATGCAATGATCAAATAGCAACTCTGTTGGCAAAATGTAAAGCAAAAATGGGAATGTGTTGTTACGGCACTTCAAAACAAGAAAGCTGAACACATGATTATGCTTTATAAACACATATGTTCGTAGTCCACTTGAATATTGCAATATGATATGGTACCCACACTATCAAAGGATATTGCACAAATGAGAGTGTACAAAGGTCCTTTACAGCTAGAATAGAAGAAGTTAAGGACCTAGACTACTGGGAAAGACTACAATTCTTAAAATTATATAGTCTAGAGGAGAAGAGAACGCTACATGATAATTCAGGCATGGAAACAGATAGAAGGAATAGCAGAAAATATCATGGAACTAAAAAATATCAGAAAGAGCAAGCAGAGGTAGATTAATAGTGCCCAAAAACTATACCAGGAAAAATAAGGAAAGCACACAGGACATAATCCACTACGCACCAGCATCGATAATGCAGCGTCTATTCAATGCGTTGCCAGCTCATCTGAGGAATATATCAGGAGGGGAGTGAGCGTAGATGTGTTTAAGAATAAGCTTGACAAATATCTAAACTGCATCCCAGACCATCCAAGATTGGAAGATGCCAAAATATACCGGAAGATGTACTAGCAACTCTCCTGGTAGACATTAGAGGTGCCTCACACTGAGGGACCTGGGGCAACCCGAACAAGATGTAAGGTCTGTAAGGTAAAGGTCTCTCTCTTTTTCTAGATAAGTTTGAGTCTTACAGATATCTTTATGTTATTTCTCTCTCTACACTCACTATATATATCTATATATATATATATATATATATATATATATATATATATATATATATATATATATATATATATATATATATATATATATATATATATATATATATATATATATATATATATATATATATAATATTATAGTATGTGTGTGTGTGTGTGTGTGTGTGTCTGTGTACAAGATTATCATGAGTTTTAAATATTGTGATATATCTCTCTCTCTATCTTTCTCTCTCTTTGAATGGGGGAAAATATTTCACACAATTACCTTCATAGAGACTTCAGGTAACAAACTTCCAGCTCAGAGGGGGAGAGACCACTGGGGGCTTTATTAAAGGAACTCGACCCTGAAGTTGACAAGGCAATCAGTTCAGTCGACTTGAAGCAACTTCTTCAGAAAGAAATGTTCCATCCAGTCGCAAAGGCTTCTAGGTGTCCTGTGCTGGAACTTTGCTTTAATTTACATTCTTCTGGGAACAAGCTTTTGTCGGTATATACATACACACATACATACATACATACATACGTATATAGGATGACTACATTCGGTTATGTAAACACAAAAATAACTAAATTAAATAAAGTTACTTGTTCCTAACTAACGAAAATGAATGATAACGAAAACATACATACATACATACATACATACATACATACATACATACATACATACATACTATATACATAAGTTAAATGGATGCAATCAATTATGTAAACATAAAAACAATTTTGGTAAAATAAAGTTTTTTAAAAAAAAAAAATGGGTAGTAACGAACATACACATATATACATACGTACAAGCATTGATGTTTCATTCTACAAAAATAAAAAGCAAGATATTTCCGCATCGCTCCGCGTCACTTTTCAGTGAAAGAAAATAGAAGAAAGAGATAGAGGAATAGGTAGGACATGTCCGCGAGAAAACAATAAAACTCAGTTCAGGCATAAACGTTTTTTCTTCATTTTTTTAAGTATACATCCGAAAACACTCTTGAAACAAGTGGAGATTACTGAACTTTTTATTTAGATTCTGTTCTCGATGGCCCTCGAAATCTCTGAGCTCTCTCTCTCTCTCTCTCTCTCTCTCTCTCTCTCTCTCTCTCTCTCTCTCTTCATAAGAAATTATAATATATTTTTCTATTTCCACAAACTGCATTGTATAAGATTTTACATTTAATTATCTCTCTCTTTTCTCTCTCTCTCTCTCTCTCTCTCTCTCTCTCTCTCTCTCTCTCTCGGACTGTAAACTGTCTAGAGAGGAAACACCATTGAAAAATGGCC
>NC_061109.1:67311994-67326994 GCF_015104395.2 Macrobrachium nipponense
ATTTGGCAATGTGTGTATGTATGTTTGTATGTATGTATGTATGTATTATTGTATGTATGTATTTGGTATGGGCGCCCGGGCCGTCGGTCTGATGGGACTGAGCTTCGGAACGGATTTGGGTTTCCACCCCGGGAAGGTCGAGACCTATGTTTGGGAGCCCGGGGTTACAAAATTTCTACGTCCCCCCCTCCGAACGGTGAGAAGGGATTCCATGAAACAGACCTGGTTCTGCTCGTGAAATGGGGCTGGCTATGCCCGTAGACTTAATTACGTTTACAAATTTCTGTATACATATGACTTACCATTTGGAAAAGAATACTATAGGGTAAACATCGATGACATCAAAGAGGGTGGTTTTAGAAGGGGGTTGACAGAGAGAGAAAATGAGAGGGAGAGAAAATGAGAGAGAGTAAACCGGGTGTTAGGAAGAAGAAAGAGGAAAAAAAACAGACAGACAGACAGATAGACAGAGTTGGTGTTACTGAGAAGAAAGAGGGTAAGAAACAGTGATTGTTGGAGAGAGAAAGAGAGAGTAAGAGAGAAGACAGAATGGGATAGGAAAAGAGAGAGAGAGAGGGAGAGAGAGAGAGAGAGAGAGAGAGAGAGAGAGAGAGAGATAGAGAGATTATTCTTCCAAAAAACAGTACATTTTGAAAAAAACACCGAAGCATATACAATTTAATATCATGAATTTTACACAAATTTTTCCAAAAAAATATTATTAATGAAAAGACGAAAGAAAATATAAGAGTTGAGAGAGATAGAGAGAGAGAGAAGAGAGAGAGAAGAGAAATAATAACTATATACATGTGGGCTAATTTATTAGTTGTTCATTTATTATTTTTAAGGTCCTTCATAAACATCTTACAAATATATGGGTACATTCCCAGACTAAGATTTAGGTTGTTTTTATTAGTGATTTGTATAATTGCCGATTCCAGTAAATTTCTTGAAACATAATCATTAGATCTAGCAATTACCGAGGTATCACCCCAATTAATACAATGAGATTTTTCACTCAGATGGATAAACAGTGCATTTGAAGTCTGGGCTGTTCTAACTGAATACATATGCTGCTTAATATGTACACATAAATTTTTACTTGACTGACCAACGTAAAACGATGGGCAATCTTACAAGGAATTTTGTAAATGATGTTTTGTTATTTGGTTACGGGACTCTTAATTAGCATATCTTCAATGGTATTGTTATAAGAGAACACTACATTAACATTAAACGATTTAAATATTGATTTTATGGTTTCAAATCCACGAAAATAAGGTAAGCTAAGTACAGTTTAGGCATTTCTTTTCATTAACAGCAAACACTATAAAACTTTTTGTGAGCTTTTTGATAACAAATCAATTAAATGAGGTGGGTAGCAGAGATCGTTTCCTATCCTTTTTATGTATTCTATTTCTTGGTGAAGATATTGTGGACTCGTAATACGCAAAGCGCGTAGGAACATAGAAGAAAAAATTGAAATTTTAATATTTAGATGGTGGCCAGAAATAAGAAAAATGTACATATGTTAAATTATTTGTGGGTGGTTTTTTTTATAAATACTGAATTGGAAAGATTCTCTATGTATTAATACATCTAGGAAAGGAATGACATTGTTATTTTCAATTTCAAACAGTGAATTTTATGGATGGCACTAAATTATTCAATTAGACAGTAAATCATTTACATCGATACCAACAGGTAAGACTACTAAGATATCATCGACATATCGGTACCATTTTTAAGGGACAAGTGTGATATTCGGGAGGTGTTGTCTCTCAAAAAATTCCATATATATAAGTTTGAAAGGAGAGGTGATAAAGGGTTACCCATGGCCATACCAAATATTTGTTGGTAATATTCTCCATTAAAAATAAATCTGCAATCACAAATACATAACTTAATCAAGGAAATTATGTGACTAACGGACATAGGCAATTCATCAGTACAAGTTCATTACTTAAACTATTCTAGCACAGAGTCAATAGGGACTTTTGTAAACAAAGAACATACATCAAAACTGACAAAGATATTGCTAGGGTTTAGTACAATGTTATTTAATTTTTCCACAAGATCAAGAGAATTCCGGATGTGTGAATTAGATACAGTTCTTAGTAGCGGGGATAACAGTTTAGTAAGATATTTAGATATTTTATAAGCAATTGATCCTAAAGTACTAATAATTGGGCGCATAGGTTTGTTTTCCTTATGAGCTTTGACTAGGCCATATAAATAAGGTAATGAGGGACACTTTACAGTTAACTTACACAAAAGTTCTTTTTTATCTTTAAGAATTTGTTTGATATTGATATTAAAGTTTTTTATCACATGGTACAACGGATTTTTTTTGCGAGTTTTTTGTAAGTTATTCATCCTCAGTAAAGTATGCATGCTTGATATGTAGTCAGTTTTGTCAAGAACCACTAAACTATTGGATTTATCAGCCTTGGTAATGTTTAAGCTATTATCATTCTTCAATTCTTTTAAACTTTTTCTGTAGCGAGCGGGGAAGTTATTTTCATGACAGGCATGCGTAGCACTATATGTCATTTTTTATGAAAATGTTTTCTCCTCAAACTAATTATTGTATGGAAAATAAAAAAAGAAAATTTTAGAAAAAAACGATCCGAACGACATATTTTCTGTGAAGTGATGCAATCTATAATAACATCGTTCTACGGTCGTGACAATTATGCGAATTATGATCAAGATAACAAAATATATTACATCCCCAAAACGGATGTTTAATTTACTGATAGCCCCCCCCCACCCCCCCCCCCCCCAAAAAAAAAAAAAAAAAAACAAAAAAAAAAAAAAAAAAAAAAAAAAAAAAATCATAGCTCACTAGCAATATACTAAAGCCAAACTACCTTGTTATGTTTTTCAAGGTTATATCATACGTCAGTTAAACTGCCTCTCGGACGGAAACTGCGCATGCGCGAGTACCCACCATGCATACCGTACCTTTCAAAATAACATCTAATATCAGCTGATGCTCTTTTGTTTCTTTCCAGCCCCCGGAGCAACCATTTTCTTCACAGAATGACGTGATTCTTCAGAGCCATTACGAAATGTGTCAGGAAGAGAAGACAAGAAAGTTATGAAGGAACATATATCGAATTATCTTTAGACCCACAGGTAATTTGATGGAGAAGATGGTGTTGATTAGAAAGAGAGAGAGAGAGAGAGAGAAAAAAAAAAAGGGGGGTGGGGGGGTGGGAGAGAAGGAGATACCTTTCAAAAAGCTGGTGCCATATCAATGTTAGACATAAGCGAGGGTAGAGGTTCCCTAAAGTCCTGCCTGAGAGACCCCTTCTTGCATGCAACTTTTTCCTTAACCTGACCTGACAGGCCCCAAACAAGTCAGTCTCTTGGCCAAAGCCCAAGTTTCTCCTTCGACCTCCATCAGACCAATTGACAGAGCTGTTATAAACCTTCCCCAGTTTGCTTCCACTGGCGATGCGACAACTTCAGAGGAAAGCAGGACGAAATTTCAGTGATTTTGTGAAGAAAACAATGAATCTTACACCATCTCAAGTTCACTTGATATACTTAATGTTTATCAAAGGAGCTCATACCACGATTTTAGTCGTGGCCACTCCGATATTTCACTTATATATATATATATATATATATATATATATATATATATATATATATATATATATATATATATATATATATATATATATATATATATATATATATATATATATATATATATATATATATATATATATATATATATATATATATATATATATCTATATATATATATATATATATATATATATATAAATATATAATATATATATATATATATATATATATATATATATATATATAAATATATATATATATATATATATATATATTATATATATATATATATATAATATATATATATATATATATATATATATATATATATATATATATATATATATATATATATTTATATATATATATATATATATATTACTATATATATATATATATATGTGTGTGTGTGTGTGTGTGTGTGTGTGTGTGTGTGTGTATATGTATATATATATATATATATATATATATATATATATACATATAAATATATTAGCTGACCGACCAGGGAAAATTCTGAATGACAGTCTACATGTAATGGGACGGAAAAGGGAAAGGGGAGGGGAAGGGAAGAGGAATAGGAATGTGGAAGAGGACAGGTAGAAAGAAGGAAGAGGGGGAGAGATTTGTTTTGAGGTTCGACTGCCAATTCTACTTTTTCATGCGACCTTTCACCTTTCGAACAGTTGTGGGTGAATTGACAGGAATTGTTGTGTTGACTGTCATTTTTATCCAGTCATTGCTGTTTTGTTTGTCTGAGTTCCTTTTAACACAGTCTTTCGAAGCTATTAATTAGGAGAAAAATTACTTGTTTTTCTCAGTGTGCATTCACTTCTGGAATTCCAAAGTTAGCCCAGACCAGTCAGCGCTCTTGGGCTTGATGGAATGACATTTCCCTGGTAACATCATTGTTCTTTGGACTTTTACTTTTACGCTTTCTTATTCTGTTCGTACTTAATCCTATTTCCCATTTTACGCGTGCTTGCCTCGATCATATCAAAAAGGGACGCGGGCTTTCTTTGTTCTGACAAGTAAATGTTTACAGAAAAAATGTTCTTTCGTTGTGCTCACTTTCATAACTGCGTTGCTTCCTCTCCTAGTTCAATTATACGTATTTTTTTATTGTTATAGTCTTTTGGCTATTGGGAAGGCCATTTTAAGGAAGGCAGAATTTCGTTTTCGATGGGGAAATAACTATATAACCTGTGATCATACACTCACACACACACACACACACACACACACATACACACACACACACACACAACATATATATATATATATATATATATATATATATATATATATTATATATATATATATATGTATATATATGTTGTGTGTGTGTGTGGTGTGTGTGTGTGTGTGTGTGTGTAAATGATGGTCTTCGGTGTTAGCGAGGAATATCGAGGTGAGATTGCTAGCTCATGCCTCTTCCCCAAAGGATTATGTTTTGGTGCCTACATCGTCATGCATTTTTGTCTGTTACCCAATGAAGTAACTTTACTGATCTGGTGACCAAAAATCTTGAGCTTGGTTGGCAAGGCTGAATTCAGAGGGCCATAATAGACCTCTTATTCCCTTTAACATTTTCCCATACTTACTGATGGCCTTAGGGCGGAGTATATTGCTGGCATAAGGACATTTTAGTCCAAATCTCACAACCTAATAAACAGAGCCGTACAAAACAGAAAAACCTGGGCGAGGCTCATTAAAACAGCGACCCCGTCTAGGGATTAAACTGAGAAGAATGTCATTCCTAATCTCACATTTCATGCTGACTCAATGTCAGCTTAAGAGTCAAATATTCCAAAAGGTTACGAGAGAACCTTCCCAATTATATTCTTTTGAGAATTGTTCATGCGATAAGTGTCAATGTTGTTTCTAACACTGCTATGATGACATTTCAAATGAGTATTCTACTGAATATTGCTGATACAACCCAACAGTGTACAGGTCAACAGGAAGAGGTAGAAGGAGAAAGAGAGAGGAATAATTCACAAGTTTTTTATTGTTAGCACCAAAGGTTAACGAAGTCAAGGGGAGAGACAGAGAGACATATACTCGTAGACAAAAATGAAGACAGGGGATTATATATGCTAAGGCTATCTAAGAAACTATTATTGTTTCAGATCTAAGCTTTCACAAAGCAGTGGTATGTGTGTGTGTGTGTGTGTGCTCCGCGCGCGAGTTTGTCAGTGTGCGTGCACACATACACACACGATCACGAACACAAAACCATGAAATCACGAAAACTAGAGATTATTTTCTTATACGCAGATATCGAAAACCTAACGTTTAGTCATCGTTGGTATCACTACAAAATGAGAAATCCAAATGAACCATTCGTATACATACTCCAAGAGCATATACAACTATTATATTCATATTCATAAAACATTAAATATATTTAATAAGAAATAGAACAACACTTTCAATTAAGTTTTCTTTATTACGACAAGTGATATACATTCAGTATTAATGCTAGTCGCTTCCAAAGGACTTTATATCTCTCAGCTTTCTTCTTTACATAAAACATCTAAAGGTAAAAGAAAGTCCTGCAATACTTTCGACACGACCAGGTAACCTTTCCCTTGATGGATCCGTTGTATGAGCGTCAATGTGGTGTTGCTTCATGATAGTGGATAGATTCCCTCCCTGTCTGTCTGTCTGTCTGTGTATCTGTGGAGTAGAGACCTGAACAGCTGTGACAACTAGAGGAGATTCGAATAACGGAAAAGACGAATGAGGAGAAACGGAGAATTACAATTAAGATTTTTCTCTCTTTGAGACTCGAAGTCTTTTATCTTCTCTTTGAGTGTGTATGTGTGTCCGTGCGTCAAGGGACTCCCATCTTACTCAGAAGAAATGTAAACGTCAAAATAAAAGTTGAGAAATTTAACTCACCTTTCGCTATCTCGTGTATTGACCGAGTAACCCCTGCCCGCTATAGGCCTAACATTGTGCTTCTGAACGTTTCTTTAACGTCTTTACCCACAGCAAACGTTTAATCCCCGGCATTTTACCCCTCCCTAGATTAAGTAGGATGCATCACATGTGAAAACCAAATAGTTGGATTCAAGGCGCGAGATAGTCCAACATTTACTTCATCAAAGAAAATTTAAAGTTGTCAGAAAGGTAAACTAAGGTATTAGACGGATAAGAATGAGGACAAGGACCTGTTGGTGCCAAATTATTTTATGTGAAATTACTGCAAGATTTGTGTAAATACCCAGTTTTACAAAGCCGTTTTTTTTTTTTTTTTTTTCTTTTATCAAATGGACCCAAAGAAGATTTTTCGTGAAATACGAAAATATTGTTTTGAATCTCTTGCATTTATGGAAATATTGTAATTTTGTGGTAAATGAATCGGTCTATCTATCTATCTATCTATATATCTGCAGTAATGAGTTGCATGTCCGTGGTAGTGACTCAGATATGTATCTAATCCAATTCCACCCCCACCCCTCCCCAACACTCACCCACCTCTTCCCCCTTCCCCAATTATTCTCCTCCTTCCCGTCCCTTATCATCTCTGATCTCAATCAACCGTCTTCTGTTCTACCTGATTCTTTTTATTACATGAAATAAGTTTTTCGTTGTGACTAAAAAGAAAATCTGGACTTTTTTCAACAAAGCTATTGAAAGGCTTACTCTAAGAGTGCCTAAAATTACAATTTTGTCTAAATAATGTCTAACATTCTTCTGTAATGCATTATTGCATCAGCCCAAAAGCGAGATGAAGTAAAATACTATTTGAAGAAAAAAAAAAAAAAAAAAAAATTGTGATAGCGAATCATCCACGTTCTTCCATCATAATTAGTTGCTGTGTGAATATCACCATATATCTCATTCATCAGATCTCATACTTGTTGCAAGAGTACCTTCACAAAGTCAAGTCTGTGGTAATGCATACGTAATTCTTACGTAAATACGCCAGTGAATTAAAGGTAAAGTCATTCTTTCATACTTCAATGAATAAGCCCAAAGTTTATGTATAATTTGTTTATTTATTTGAAAGAATGCTTATGAGGCTTGTTATAAGACATTTGGAAAACATCACATTCTTAGCTCTTAATCAAATTTGACGGAGGGGTATGATTTCTTCGAATATAGATTCACATTAAGGAATGTATTTGCTTTCTTTATTTGCTTGAGGAATATATTTATTTTTTAATTCCCTGGGTTTAGATTGCGCTCTTTGTCTCTCTAGTTAAATCCATATTTCACAACAGACGTTTTTAAATTAAGATCACGAGAGAGTTCATGCTGAAGCAAGCAAATTTCAACAGATTAAAATACCCGTTTGTTAACATGGGATAGAGAACAATGATGGAAATAGGAGAAATGAACGAAATTTAAAACACAACCCAATTAATAATAAACAGTTAATAAGGAAATGAATATATATATTATATATATATAAATATATATATATATATATATATATATATATATATATATATATATATATATATATATATATATCTATATCTATATATACTTCAGTTGATGGGTACAGAAGTCATATTCTACTGATACAGACATTCCATTTGTCCTGTAGAAACAAAACATATTTATCAATTGCAATCATATTATGATAATGATAATAATGAAATAGAAAGAAATGTGAAAGTTTGGGAAATCATGCCAATAATAATAAGTTCAGTAATCAGTACTCAGGTAAACATGATTTTGAATATAAAAAAGAAAACATAAAAAATAACCAACTCTTGATAATTGAACTAATCCTATTCAATGCTCAATGCCAGAGAGAGAGAGAGAGAGAGAGAGAGAGAGAGAGAGAGAGAGAGTACAGACGCACTCCACCTGCCAGTGTTTCATTTTGCAATCCCTTTTGAACATTGCAATGGCTGTTGCTTAAAGCAAACCCATCGGAAACAAAGCTAGCAATAGCTTAAATTGTGCAACTCGTTTTGTTAGTTTGTTTTATTAGATAGACTATTTCCCTATAGGACGAACCGACTGGACGAGAGTCCTGGTATAGATAGCTTTCATCATCACGCTGTTGAGAGAATAGTGGGTGGCATATATATATATATATATATATATATATATATATATATATATATATATATATATATATATCTCAAGAGACCAGAGTCTCATGCCACATTTGGTAAGCTTTAAGCCAAGCGGCAGGCAAACTAAGTCTGGTAACACATTCTCCTCTCTCTCTCTCTCTCTCTCTCTCTCTCTCTCTCTCTCTCTCTCAGACCCTGACAATAGCCCCCCTCTCTCTCTCTCGACTCTGGCAATAGCTTTCTCTCCATTTCATTAGGTCATCAAATCAGAGTCGGAACTATCCAAAATATACGTTTATTCAAAGTAAAGTACTAATTGAATAACTCAGATTCTTACAGGATAATTAAAATGGAATGATAACTCAAAGTTCAAGTAACTTAGATAACCCCCGGTAAATAATAGTCTTAATAAGTAATAGTCAAACACCAACTATCTCCTCTCCAAAATATAGTTCCCTCCACACAGTACACAGTCCCCCCCTCACTAGATCCTCTTGTTTAAAAGACAGGAGGGACACACTATTGAGCATACACAATTGTAAAGACAAAGTCAAAAGATAAATGAAATAGAACATCTTTACAAACAAGCCATATCTTTGGCTAAAGCACAGTAACTCTTACCCATCTCCAGCCTGGTATCTTCAAGCACTTAATAAAGGAAATTTGCAGAGCTATCCCGGCATCTTGCCTTTTCTCCCCGTAACTGTCTCCATCGTTCTGGCTAATACATGCCATTATGAAGGAAAGAGGCGTACACGTATAAAAAAACTCACGTCCTTCGTCCACACCCTCATAACTGGTTGCAGCTAGTTTTCAAAGGCACCTTGGACAAGCTCTCATGGCACTGATATGCTTAGGTAAGGATCACACCATCCTAAAAAGATACATCAGCATGCTTAAGCTTCCAAGGAAGTTAAAAATGATGAGTCTGTACATTCCCACTTTTTACATATATATATATATATATATATATATATATATATATATATATATATATATATATATATATATATATATATATATATATATATATATATATATATATATATATATATATATATATATATTCCTTTAGGGAACCGGTACAAGAAACAATATTTGGAAAATATATCATACAGTATATCAAATAGTGAGAGAGAGAGAGAGAGATGAGAGAGAGAGAGAGAGTCTTAGGGATCTTGAAATTCGCTTGTACTGTTCATCTAATTTCCCTACTAGAAAAATTAGCATGAAGGCATGTAAATGTATATTTTGCGAAAGCTATCTCGTTACTGAAGATAGTGTTGGTATGATGAAATTGAGTTTACTGTAGTATGATAATATAGAAAAAAATAGAAACATGCTCCAAATAATATCTAACTTCCTATTCAACTTTTATCATCGAGAAGTATGATAAACAATGAATTATTTTAATGTTCCTTGGCCTGCTGGTCTCTCACGTGGCAATTTACTCTAAATCTGACATATAAAGGGAAACATTTACTCAGATAACAGTTCACATAAGTGGGATTCCTGTCCACACAGGAAAATCCTTCCATTTCCTTCGGTTGCATCGGATATTTTTTGTGTTCAGCAGAGCTTTGCAGAAGAGTGATAGATATATCTTATTCGTGCCTTTGCCAACCATTGCCTTATTATGTTGCCCTATTATTTTGGAAACGGTTTCGATGACGTTTGTTAATTTGTTTTAGTGTAATAAAATAATAGACAAAAGGTATCAGAATATTATGATAGAATCCATTTATATACCAAAAAAATTCATTTGCCTATTGTTCACAATATTATTACACTGGAATTGACTCAACCCAATATGTAAAGTCAGAGATTTGTTATTGTGATTTAAAAATAATAATGATATGTCAATACTAAGGACAGGCGAATGATCAAATGTTTACGACGATATAATCATTTTATTCAAACCGATCCACATCCGAAAGATGTATGAAATTTACCTGTTGAATGAGGGAGTTTATTACATAAAATTCCAACTCATTTTATACAAATTAGTTGCTAAAATGAAGGTAATTTTCTAGCTGACAACTCCGTAAAATGGGTAGAACGCATGCCACTGGTCAAATGATTATTCCAATTATCTTCGCTCGATTTCATGAGAATATAACTGACACGTGTAGCTACTAAACAACATTTTCCTTCCTGTTTTCGCCTCTATAAAAACTGGCGGATGGAAGACAAATTTTATCGATTTTCTCTGTGTTTCACTCGGAAATTTGATCTCGCTGATTTTCCACCACTCAAGTTTTGCAGACTGTTGCTGAGTAGTTTTTATTACACAGTCGTCATTCCGTCAGCCCATATTTCATCTCGTTTTTACATGTATCATTCATGATGAGCAAGCAACAGTCATTTACAGACCTCTCTCTCTCTCTCTCTCTCTCTCTCTCTCTCTCTCTCTCTCTCTCTCTCTCTCTCTCTCTCTCTCTCTCTCTCTCTCTCTTTGGTAAAAAAATTCATATGTATCTTTTTTTCGTAATCCCTCTAAGAAATGATAAAAAAAGCAAATACACTAAATCAAGATCGTAATCTGCTTAGCACAGATAGAAAGAAAAAAAAAAAATAAAAATGAAAATATTGCAAAATATCCCCGACCGTAAACTGACTGTCGAGTTTCCATCGAGAGAGATGGATGTAAAGAAAAGATAAAATGTGGATTGATGTCTTAAAACTACTATGAGATTCAGGGCCTCTGTAACACGGTTTTTTCGCAATAACTTTCTATCTATGCATTTCATAAATATAACGCTTATTCAGAATACATATTATATCTACACATAAATTTTGACTGTATTCTGCATTACGTAGGTTGAATAAATTTGGTACTTATAATGTAAAAGTGACTTTTTTTGAAGACGGGCCAACTTACTTAGAGAAAAGGTTTCGAACGCACTCGTAACGTAACTTATGAACAGCATATCTTCCTTCCTTCTCGATGGATGATTGGCTATACGTAACGAAGGCTAAACCTCTGGCAACAATGACATACAAATTTAAATACAAGCAAAGCAGTACACCTTTATGAACTCGGAATCCTTTCCATTGATAATTGTCATAATGAACAAACCAACGAAATATGTTAATAAATACAAAAACACTTCGATTATTAGTCTAACTCCCAAAATAAGTTTCCTAAGAAATTACAGTCTACTTTATAGGTCACAATCAGGTTGACAAGATGTAGGGAATAGTTGGTAATTATCAAAAACATAGTAGACAAGCTTGATTTGATAACTGCTATATCCAATGTCAAGCAATTTTTATTTATTGGCTATCTACCTATTTACTAAAAAAAAAAAAAAAAATAGCCGGTACCGTATTTTGGCTTTAAACCTTCACCAATGATTATCGTCAGAATGATGACTTCATGAGGCTCCACCCACTTTCACCTCGTTATAATTCAGGATAACATTGAAGGCTACCATGGGCATTTTTGGATTAGAAAATTTAACTTCTGGCTATAAAAACTAATTCCTCGAGTAGTTGTAAGAAGTGCTAAATGATCCTCAAGGATCCCAGCAGTTGGCCTAAACGTTTAATTCATGTATAGTACTGCTATACTGTTGCGGCACTACTGCTACAGTAGTATTACTACGCTAGCACTGATACCCCACCCACATCCATGTATCGTTCCGCCATTCATAAAGTCTTTGGGTTTCTGTCTGGTGGATGGGCGGGGCAACATTTCGTCAAGAGGTGTTTGTTTACCTTGCTTACGTAATGAATGTTTTTCGACTCTTGGCTCGTAATCATTGGCCATGGCATCGGCTAGATCATTTTTACTCTATAAAAAGTAAAACTATCGGGTTTAGGTTATTGATAATGCTGACAAAATTTGTGTGTGGTTGTAAAATATACATATGTCAACTTTCAGCTACATCCGATGTTTTGACAAGGAGCAAAGTCCAAAAAACCGTGTTACAGAGACCCTGAATCTCATAGTATGTTATAAAGAGTAAACACCAATCGCGAAAATTTTCCCGAGTCTGAAAAGATCCAAAGATTAAGTTTCCGTGCGAGGCATTTAGACTATAGAAAAATTTGTTTTTCATCCACCAGCTTTCATCGAGACGAAAAATAAATGAAGAAAAAGCTATTTCTGGGCTACACGTGTAAGTTATGTTCACTTGAATTTGAGCGAAGATGTTTAGAATAATCAGTATTTCAAAACAATACGCTCTACCCTTTTTATGGAATTATCGTCTGGTAAATTACTTTCCATTTTGAAATAAATTTATAATAAATACGTTGGTACTTACAAAAAAAAAGCACTCGTGCATTCAGCAAGTAATCCTACATTATAAGAAATGTTATCTTTCCCGTGTGCGGAGATGAGAGATGGGAAACATGACTTTGGAATTCAGCATCGTCAATAATATCGGCAGTTGCATGAAACTAAATTCATCGCCTTATTTTGAAAATCAATCATTTTAATAAACGGCAAATACACTATTTCGAAACTAAAATCGCAACTGAAAGGAAATAAGGGACAATAAGATAATAATGCAATAGTTGGCCAAAACAAAGAAAAGCTATAGATATTACTTCTGCAAAGCTCTGCTGAACACATATAGAAATACCCGGTGCGACCGAAGGAAATGGAAGGATTTTCCTTTGTAGACAGAAATCCCATTTATGGGGTACGTTATCTAAGCAAATGTTTCTCTTTATAAGTCAAATTTGTAGTGAATTGCCCTGGAAGAGAGCAGTAAGTCAAAGGGACGATAAAGTAATTCCCATTCTGTGATATTGATTGTAACGAAAATAGAATGAGCTACACAAATTTAACAGTATTCATACATAGGACTACAATTTACCTTTTTTTAATATTCCTATTTAATAGTGGAGTAAATTTCTTCCTTATATAATTCTCTTTGAAATAATAAAAGCTGTAGATTAAGCAACTAGATTTTTCCCCCTTCTAATTCTTAAACTGAAAATTAGGTGAGAAATATGAATTAATCCTAAAGTTCTTATTTAATGATTATTTCTCTCTTTCTCTCTCTCTCTCTCTCTCTCTTGGAATACAAATATCCAGACCGAGTTCGAGCAAACTTAATTTATGATGGCTTTTTCATAATTTTTTTTTTGTTTACCTATTTTTTTGATAGTATGTATGTATGTATATATATATATATATATATATATATATATATATATATATATATATATATATATATATATATATATATATTTATATATTACACATATATATATATATATATATATATATATATATATATATATATATATTATATATATATATGTTATTAGATGCATATGTAATTGTAATAGGCACAATAACCTCTTAACGACTCTAATAAAGATATCTAAAAACAACAGGTATATGTATACTTGGGCGGCAATAAACTTTTATCGTTCTTGTGGTCAGGTCGGCAACGTGACCTCGTCGTGGTTATATGACACGGATTCGTTTCCCGCTACCGGGCATCATAACTCCTTCAACCCAATTAAATTTTCATCTTGTGTCAAGCAGAAAGGAAAATAGATACGAATTACACGCAAACAATGAACAACTCCGTTACTTCTAAAGGCGATAATGTCTACCATTATGCAAACCAGTGCCCAACAAATGGATGATTTTAACCGGCTCGACCAGGTCAAGATTTATTGGTACCATATGACTCCAAGGGGTATTCAGTTCCCCTTTAAGTAGTGCGATTACTTCAAGGGGTGGGGAGATAAATCAGGATTCCTTTAAGAATGGTGGCACTTTAGATTCTCTCTCTCTCTCTCTCTCTCTCTCTCTCTCTCTCTCTCTCTCTCTCTCATTTGTTTGGGGGACTGATATAAAAATGTTGTTTATTGATCCTGTATTCCCTCATAGATATAAAGAATTCAACAAATAGATCAACAATCGAATCAAGTTTTCAATTTCAAAACTATCAAAGTAAATTTATTTTTTAACAATAAAAGACTTGAAAGACCAGCTTTCAGCAACGTTACTAATGATTGTCAATAAGGGTTCGGACTGACAAATTTTTATCCATTTTTCATGTTCATAACAGAAAGGGATTAAGACACCCCTCCCCCACCCCCAACTACAAAATCAGAAAAAGATATAAAAATAACTAAAAATTTGGATTTGGAGAACTGTCCATCTGCCTGGCCCCGTTGCATTTCTGACTTGCATCTCTCCTTTGTCGAGGCCACAAAGACGAGGAAGGAAAGTTTGGGAAGGAACCTCTTTTTATTGAGACAAATAACCACGTCTTGCAGGATACTACTGCTTGTCCCTTTTCGACGGCTACCGAGAATTCCCACGACGCTCTCTGGTTGCCTCTTGAGGACGAAGACACAAGGGATCGTTTTCTGCTTC
>NC_061109.1:67334494-67338373 GCF_015104395.2 Macrobrachium nipponense
TATACTATATATGTATATATATATATACACACGTACTACATGATACATACATATAAATGCTACAAAATATTAAATTAATCCAAATGCAGATTTCTTATATATGTCCGGACGTCGGGATATTCCACCTCAAAGTTGAACACTCGTGGAAAGGGACGAGAATTAACAATAACCTTCGTTGGGGGATAAAATGCTTAATCTGTTCAACTGTACTTTAGTATTATTTTTCAAGGTAAATCAGTGAAAGGAGGCCATTATGGCGGCATATCAAAATAGAAAGAAAATATCTTGTGTAAAGTTTGAGAGCTTAAAATTTTGACACAAAAGTCATTTATGTTGGCTTTTTTCTATAGAGCTATTGTTTTCCCCCACGAGTATTTTACTCCGCTTTCTATTACCTACGCTTTCTTTTGCAATACATATTTTTATAAGAGTTCCAGGGTAAATTTCGTCGCTAAGGAAAAACAACAATGGCCCTCTCTCTTAGTAGGTTAAAGGCAGATTCATCATTCACACTTGAAATCCGACCAGACCTTCGCCAAAAGCCAAATCTTTATGGAGCGAGAACCAAGCTACAACAGATGCAGCTTTTATATGACGACATAAGTATCGAAGTATAGACTAATGCCCAGGGGACATGGGAACAAATAAATGTTCGAGGGTTTTCGAACTTTGCAGTGAACATTAAGCTCTAAATGCATATACCCGTATCTAGATTGGAATTTGAATGGTACATTTAAACATTGTCCATTATATCAAGCACCGCAGCGTGACCAGAATGTTATATTTCAAACGAAAACACAATCACGGTTTGATTTGTAGAGGTCTATCGGGTCAGGCCTAAAAATATACAACCGTATATGGTTACAAAAGCATGGAATTCAGTAGCTTAGTTTTCTCGCTATGCCATTTTGATATTCGTAGGAATTGTCGTTCAACATTCAAGACTCAGCGGTGTTTTTGTTTGATTCATAAGAATATAGATAATACACTCAGAATGTATAGACAACCATTAATAAAAAAAAAATAATCTAAGATGTATGGATATCAAAAAGTATAGTTAAACCTGGTTCAAATAACAACGAAACAATACGCTCTATATATATATATATATATATATATATATATATAATATATATATATATATATATATATATATATATATATATATATATATATATATATTTATTGAATAATGTAAATTTCATCTACTTACCTGTCCTTTGGAAAATTCCGTATTAGAGAAAGTCTGTCACGAATATATTACATATTTTACACACACACACACACACATGTATATATATATATATATATATATATATATATATATATATATATATATATATATATATATATATATATATATATATATATATATATAATATAAGGCCCATAAAAAAGTCTGTCTGAGCTAAGGACTATATTTCGGTGGACTGACTTTCACCCTTATCAAGTAGTGAATGACCAAAGTTACATTTGCAAAATATATGGAGAGAAATGATGCCTGGAGTCGCCAATAAGCCTTCGTTGGTTCCGCAATTGTCTTAATCCGCTTCATCGTTGCCTTAAGGAAGCTATCGTCTATACTGTCAGAGTCCCAGTCTCCATGGGAAAAATTTATCTTATTATCTTGCTGTTTTATCAGTGAAAATCGTACCATCTGACATTTGTATCGACAGCTGCTTTTGTATAAAATTCGGGATGCCATCCAATCCATTGCAGGTTCGTGTTTATTTATAGATGGGAAATTCGTGAGGGCTGTAGATATATATATATAAAAAACTTTATCATGTCATTAGTAAATTGCTGAATACAAACTATGTAATCCAAATTGCTTTTTGCTTTTCTCTGGAGCTGTTAAATACTTCAGTTTCAATTCATTGCTTGCGTAAGCATTTGAATGAATATACCAGTTTTTATGAATTACCCAGTCTAAGTCAGTAGTTTTTCCTTCTGAGCTTGGTAAAAACTCTATTTTAAGTTTACTGTCCACGTATGCATGTACGTAGATTCAGCAGTTTTTGTAACTCACCCAGTATAAATCCCTCGTTATTTTTTCTGAACTTGTTAAATACTTGAGTTTCAGTTAATTGCTACCACATGCGTGTGAATGCAAGTAGCACAATTTTAACAACTACTCAACTATCATATCTACAACTCCCCTATTATTGACAAATATAACTGCCAACAAAGCCACATTTTGCTGTTAAATTTAAGTTAACTAATATCACTGGAGCTTTAATCAAAATCTTCAGGATTCCATTGGATTTCCGAACTCGTTACGCCTAAGCATCGAACGAAATCTAGGATTACCGTTAGGATTAATCTTAAGACATTTCGAAATCTCGCGCAAAAATAGGATTAACCGGACGAAAGCAGACTTTACTAAAACTCTCACAAAAACAGCAAATTAAATTGTGTAGTTGTTGTAACTGTACAAAGTATAGCTCACTGCTTACACATTTGTGATTTTTGGAGTAATTAGTTGTGTATCTGATTTAATGTTTAACTCTTATTTTCGGTACAGCGCATTATTTGTACTATTATTAATCTACATCCACAGACGGTAATGCCATTAAACTTTTTAAATTAAATGACATAAAATTAAACGCGGTTGACTCGTCTATTGTTGGGAGATGAGATGAGAACAAATTTGATCTCCCTCAAATGATGTCAGTCATCTCTCAGCTCTCACTTATGTCACTGTGTGTCCTTCCTTTATATCCCTACTATGCGTCTTTATTTCTTTGCATGAAGTTAATATGGCCTCGTTTTAGAACTTCTCAGTTGCAGATGTTCTTTATTCCTCACACCGTTGGACAGGAACAGCTTCCCTTCAGACGATGTCGTGCAATTGCAGCTTCAGAAATTCAAACGAAGATGCAATCCATTGCTAACCTAATACGATTCTCCTCCAATTTTATTAATTTACTTATACTTTTTCTACTTGTTCATTAATTTGTCAATTTATTTTTCTATTTTTAATAAGATATCTCTCTTTTTTTCGCACTACCTTTTGTTACTTCTTTCTAATAAACATCGTATTCTTTTGTCTTTTGAAGCTTAAATTTCAAGTCAATGGCTCCTTTGGGCTTGTTGCATATAGATAGGATTCATCTTCTTAATAATAATAATAATAATAATAATAATAATAATAATAATAACAATAATAATAATAATAATAATAATAATGGATAGACTATAAGAAAGCCTTCGACATGATACCACACACATGGCTAATAGAATCCCTGAAAATATATGGGGCAAAGGAAAACACCATCAGCTTCCTCAAAAATACAATGCGCAACTGGAATACAATAGATGAGACAGGATACAAATACCTGGGAATAATGGAAGGAGGGGGTATAAAACACCAAGAGATGAAGGACACGATCAGGAAAAAATATATGCAGAGACTCAAGGCGATACTCAAGTCAAAACTCAACGCCGGGAATATGATAAAAAGACATAAAACATGGGCAGTGCCAGTAATCAAGTACAGCGCAGATAGTGAATGGACAAAGGCAGACCTCCGCAGCATAGATCAGAAAAACCAGGAAACATATGACAATACACAAAGCACTACACCCAAGAGCAAATACGGACAGACTATACATAACACGAAAGAAAGGAGGGAGAGGACTACTAAGTATAGAGGACTGCATCAACATCGAAAACAGAGCACTGGGGCAATATCTGAAAACCAGTGAAGACGAGTGGCTAAAGAGTGCATGGGAAGAAGGACTAATAAAAGTAGACGAAGACCCAGAAATATATAGAGACAGGAGAATGACAGACAGAACGAGGACTGGCACAACAAACAAATGCACGGACAATACATGAGACAGACTAAAGAACTAGCCAGCGATGACACATGGCAAT
>NC_061109.1:67338873-67376373 GCF_015104395.2 Macrobrachium nipponense
TCTCATCTTCCGGTATATTTTGTATCTTCCAATCTTGGATGGTCTGGGATGCAGCTTAAATATTTGTTGAGCTTATTCTTAAAACACACTATAGCGCTCACTCCTGATATATTCCTCAGATGAGCTGGCAACGCATTGAATAGATGCTGCATTGTCGATGCTGTTGCGTAGTGGATTAATGTCCTGTGTGCATTCCTTATTTTTTCCTGGTATTGTTTTGGGCACTATTAATCTACCTCTGCTTGCTCTTTCTGATATTTTTTTAACTCCATGATGTTTTCGGTCAATTCCTTTTACTGTTTCCATGCCTGAATTATCATGTAGTGTTCTCTTCTCCTTCTAGACTATATAATTTTTAAGGATTGTAGTCTTTCCCAGTAGTCAAGATCCTTAACTTTTTCTATTCTAGCTGTAAGGATCTTGTACACTCTCTATTTGTGCAATATCCTTTTTGATAGTGTGGGTACCATATCATATTGCAATATTCAGGTGGACTACGAACATATGTTTTATAAAGCTAAATCATGTGTTCAAGCTTTCTTGTTTTTTGAAGTGCCGTAACAAAACATTCCCATTTTTGCTTTACATTTTGCCAATAGAATTGCTATTCAACATCACACCAAGGTCTCTTTAACTGCTTCCTTATGATTGTCTCATTATTAGGACCCCTATACGCATATAGCTTTCCTTCTCTGTCTCCATAGTTTAGTTGATTCAAAGTTTAATTTATCAGAGTTTAAAAATACCATCTCCTATTTACCTCTGCCCAATCAATATTCTGTGTTTAAGTCTCTTTGTAGCGCGTTCCTATCTTCATCACAAGTAATTTTTCTTCTTATTCTTGTGTCATCGACGAAAACTACTCACTACCGAGTCCTTAACATTACTGTCTATGTCTGCAATCATAACTAACAAACAGTGGTGTAAAAATTCTTTTAACCATCTTCTTACTTATCCACTATATTATGTTTTCTAATTTTGTTCGCTAGTATATTATGATCTACCCTTGATCAAAAGCTTTTGCAAAGTCTAGATAAACACATCTGTTTCATTTTCCGCTTTTCATATTTTTATATATGTTCTCACGGTGGACTAACAGTTGGGTTTGTGTACTTTTTCCGGGTACAACACCATGTTGGTCCTATATTAAACAAATAATTTTTCTTAAATATTTCATAATATTTTTCTTTCATTACACTTTCATACAACCTTTCATAATATGTGATGTAGACTCACAGGCCTATAATTACTCCATCCTCTAGTCTTGATCCACTTTTGAAAGTAAGGGTAATAATATGCTAATTTGTGTTCATCCATAAATCTTGCCAGTATCTACAGTTTGTCTTAATATTATTGCAAGTGCCTTTGCGATAGAATGAACTACTTTTCTTTACCAAAATAGCAGGGACACCATCAGGCCCTGCTGCAGCTATTCCTTTTTACTTTCCATTAATAGCCTGCACAATATCAGCCTTTCATTAATATCTATGTCTGCTAAATATTCACTATTTTCATCCCTTACTTCTATATCAGTATTTTCATTATCAATTCAAGGGGTGAATTCTCTCTTATTATTGTTCTGCCAATATGTTGCATATTTCCTTCCTTTTTTTTCATTCGTTATCCTCCTCTCAATTCTTAGAACGGCCTATTTCTATTCTTCTTTTATTCATCTTTTTTTCGCATACGAGTACAATAGTTGGGGGTTTTGCTTGATATTTACTAGGGTTTATTTTCTTCCAAGTCCCGTTTTTCATTTTTTATTTTGATTGTATAATCTTTGTTCTGCATTTTCTATCTTACTTTTCAGTTTCGATCACTTTCCTTGCATTTCTTTCTTTTGCAGACCTTTTTTCCACTTTCCTGATTTTCTGGAACAAGATCCTTCTGTCTCTTGGTATGCATGACTGATGTTTACTTGTTTTCTTCTTCGGATATATATATCCACTGTTTTTCACAAATATTTTATATAACAATATCTCCGTATTTACCTTATATCATCACTTACGAAATGTTATCCCAATCTTGTTTAATTTCTTCATTTATTTCTAAACCATTTTATATTTTTACTGTAGAAGTTGTATTTTCCATATCCTTCCCACTTTTCCATCCATCTTGCTTATCTCTGTTTTCACTTGCTTTGGAATGGACCTGTTAATTTCTATGACAAATTATGGTCTGAAATACTCGCATTATAAACTATTATTTCTTTAACATAATTCACCTCGTTCACAAATACTAGGTCTAAAGTAATTTTCCTTTCTTGTTGGCAGGTGATTTATTTTGTTAAGAATTGTATTCTAGTAGCATATCTAATAGCTTTTCGAATTGCCTCTTATCTTCAGCACAACTATTACTCTTTTTTTATAAGTATAACTACAACCACAAACTCCTAATTGTTCTTTCCAGTCTATGAAAGGAAAGTTGAAGTCTCCGGATAGGAGAATAGTCAAGTCCTTGTGATTTCTACATATATCATCCAATTTTTTTTATTATTGTGTCAAACTCTTTAGTATTAGAGGGTCTATATATTACTATGTTCATTAATTTTTCAGATTCAAATTCTACCGCTATTAGTTCACATTCTGAGTTACTATATTTCTCATATATTTTTCCTTGTTTTTTTGTCTTTCCCATATATTGCGGTTCCCCCTTGATTCCTATTTTTTCTATCTGATCTATAAGTTTTGAGCCCTTTTATTTGATCGTCATTTCCAGTCTCTTGGGAATACCAGGTTTCACTTATATTCATTATATCTATTTTCTTTTCAATTTGGGCTAGTTCTTCTAAGTACTCTATTTTTCTTTTTGAGTTACTCGTCACTAAACCCTGCGCATTCATCACTATGATGGTTTGCGTGTTATCTCCTTCTTTTAATATGGGCAATGATAAGGATTTTCCCACGTCTTTTTCCTGTTCTGGTATGTTGGTCTTTTCTTCATTTCCAGAAAGTCTGACATTAAAAAATCCAACTTTACCATAATATTTGATCTTTTTTCATTATAATTCATCATTTTGTGTCTGAATCCTCAATTTTCTCCGTATCTGCAATATCCCATAGCATCGTACATACAGTATTTATCTCTTGAGCTGTAGTATCTTGGAGCTGAGGCTTAGAAAATATTTGCTGACAATCCATATCGCAGTGATGGCTTTATTTTTTCCTTCACCTCATATTCTTTGTTATTCTCTTTATTTGTTTCTTTCCTATTTTGGATTTTATTATTATATTGATTTTGATTCATGGCTACAGGGTGCATATATTTACATTTTTTTCGAACATACATTCTTTTCCTTCTTTTAGGTTTTTGCATATTTTTGGATGTAGATCTCTGCAATCATCCTCATAGCCGTCTAGGTATGCGCATTTACCATATATTTCATAGTTGTGACATACCTTGGGATGTTTGTAGTAACATCTTTCTCCGAATCTGCAATTCCCTCTTTTCAAAAGGGTGCAGACTTTGTCTTTCTTGTCTATCTTTTCCTCTTTCCCATCATTATGTAGATCTGGGTAGAACCTCTTCGGGATTTTCTTTTGTGTTGTCATGTTGTAATTTATTTCTTCGTATGTATGCAGCTTGATTGCCTCAAATGAGTATTTCTGCTTCCATACTCTTATCTTGTTCTTTGTTTTCCTTATTTTTTTCTGTCATTTCAGTTTTGTTTTCTTCTCTTCCGTTTTCCTCTTCTTCTTCCTCTTCCTCTTCTTCTTCATCCTCAACTATTTGTACATTAAGTCTTGATTTAATAACATTGTCTATCCATGATAGACATGTTGAGCAAAATATTGGTATCCTTATGGAATTTTCCATTACTCAGCACATTGAAGATGCGTTTGAATGTTGCATGCAGAACCGTTTTGATCAGGTTTGTGGATGACTATGCTATATCACACCTGTACCACAGTTGCAGCTTTTGGCTTCTTTTTCCTATTGATCAATTAGTATTTCACAATGTTCACCTTAGTCATTTTCTTTGTCGGAATATGTTGATTGATGTAAATTTTCTTTATGTACATTTTTTTATGAGAGAGAGAGAATTGGGAATCACTTGCGATTATTTGGTAAGGAAAGAGAGATACCTGGGTGAAAGGTTGTGCCCCCAAAATAAATGCTAAGGAAGCAGGTGGTCAGAGCTAAAGGATGTCTTTTCGTACGGAAGGGACGAAAATACATATGTTTATGTTATATCACGAGTTAAATAGATACCTGGATAAAACTATAACTATCAAATAAAAGAACTGAAGTATGTTCTAATCCTAGGTATGTGGTATTCTCGCTCATACATATTAATATATGATGTTGTGTGTTCACCGTAAAAGCTATTGTAGCGGACATGGGTCAATTAGTTTTGTATGACGCACCAGAATTTCCACTCCTCGTAACGTATGCTTTGCGAAAATCTTTCCTTGAAACGAATAAAAATGGAGAATAAGTACACTCCTGGAATCTGAACTGTCCTCATGCACTGAAAATATCGGTTGTATGTTTGCAAAACATTTTCGCTCGGTAAAAAAAAAGTTAAATATATCATACAGAATCAATGATTTTTAAGCCTAATTAATCCATTTCAAGAATAGCATTGGGCAAACATTGGCAAGCAGGTAGACAGGAAAGAAACCAGAACCATGGAGGGACCCATGTATAATCAAATGCACACAAGAGTTTTAGCGCCATGCTCCCACTTCAGTGTGGAGGCATCTGTTTTTTTCTCTCTCTTTTTTTTTTAAATGATCTGTTATCAACGGGATAGACATATGGGATTTTTTTTTTTTACTCATTTAAAATGAAATCGCTGTTCAGCTTCCCGAACAAGCACCTGGACAAGCCTGTAAGTCTGCACCCAGGTAACCAATCAAGCCGAGATAACGGAGGATCAATAACACAAGAGTCCTTTTTCTTTTTTGAAAATGAAATGTTCTCTGGATAATTAATATAACATAGTATGCGTAGAAATAATTGTCAGTAATTTTCGGTATGGCTAATTAAGACTGCTATGATCTAGGAGCCATTGATGTATATTATAAACATTTTCATTATCTGTTTTTGTTATTAGGGAAATGGAAAAGTTCTAAATGGAAGCGGCATCAAATAAAGTTAAGGTCTTTCCTAATAACAGCAAAATTTGTAACGTTGACCTTCTTTCCCATGCAATTAGGACAAATGAATTGCCCTTCGCATTACGGAGTGCGAAAACAATAATTATGTGAATAAGGTTATTACCCTGGCAATTGAAAAGAGAAGTATTTATACGTATTTGTTTCAGATCTACGATACTTAAGCTCATCAACATAGGAAAGACCTGTTCCTTCAGGTAAATGCAAGTGTGCACAAATGCACAGCACAAGGGTTGTTCACCCACAGTACGTTATACCTCGAGTAATTCGCCACCTTCCTTCATCCCTAAATCTAAATGGCTTAGATCTTGGACCTTCTTTCAATTCAGATGTATGCTCAACGTTCATATTTGATCAAAGAGCACCCTAATAAAAGGGTATTTTTTATACTTGGAAGTTCTCGAAATGGGTATTTGCCTTTGCTCCTTCTATTAGTTGTCTCCCACATATTAGTGATAAAAATGTCTTTAAAATTTTAATATAAAGATATTTTACTTCAGCATTCAAACATTTACTTAGAATTCACAATCGTTTTACTTAAAAGAAAATGATAGCTAATGTTCATTGTTGGAAATGCTTCATTCATTTCTTCAATCATTTCTCTTTCCATTCGCCAATAGTATAGATTTCACGGAATTATATATCTATATATATATATATATATATATATTATATAATATATATAGGCGTGTGTGTGTGTGTGTGTGTCATACACACATTATCATATATAGATATCTATATATATATATATTTATTATATATGTGTGGGTGTGTGGTGTGTGTATACAACACACACACACACACACACACACACCACACACATATTATCATATAATATATATATATATATTATATATATATTATATATAAATATATACTAATTATATATATATATATATATATAGTAATTTGGAATACTAAACCAGACAACCTCGCATCAACAAACAAAGAGAACAAATTGTTAAGCCCTCTTAATAAACTTTACATTCTTACACTCACTAAATCTCTCTTATCTTTGGAAACGTCTTTTGCTGAAAATGTTCGCATTTTACTGTTCTGTCTCCGGATGCCCAAGAGAAATGGCGGCCTGACGCTTTTCATCATAATATTTCCCCTATTTTGCAAATCTCTCTGTTGCCATGTAGTCCGTTGCACTGGGCTCGTCCTTTGCACGCAGGAAATGGACATTTACATCTCTGTTGAATTCAGCTGTCATGCCGTCTCCGGAGCGAACTATTCAAGTAAAGGTATATCGGCCTTCAACTGCTCTTACTTGTATCCGTGTTTACGGCTTTAAAGATCTCTCTCTCTCCCTCTCTGTATTTTGTTAAGATTTTCTTATATTAACGATGATGTTTAATAAAGTTTTGCTTGAAGGGTTTTCATCTTAACAAAGGCAGTGGGTATTACACTTTTGGGTCTGTCTGTCTGGTTCCTAGACGCTTTAAAAGATTTGCTGTAAAGTCATACCGGCAGCATGCTGACACACACTCCTAAGACACAGCATAATTATATATATATATATATATATAGTAAATATATATATATATATATATATATATATTATATATTATATATATATATTTTTATATTATACTATATATATATATGTATATATATATATTCTATATATTATATAATATATATATATATATATATATATATATATATATATATGTATATATAAGATTATTATATAATATATATTATATATATATATATATATATATATATATATATATATATATATAATTAGCATATATATGTATATATTATATATATATATATACATACAAATTATATATATATATATATTATATATACTATATATAATAATCCGATGTATGTATGTATGTAGTATGTATATATACATATATATATTGTCTGTGTGTGTGTAATGTGTGGGGGTCTCGTGGGTAGTGTAAGTGTGCGTGTTAGATGTCACACCTAAAAGGTTCATACACTGTATACATTCATAAATACGAATGAATATGAAATACAGCACATTTCAACAGCACAAAGTTCCTTTTAATTACTAACAAATTATTTACGGCTCCCTTTCCAACCCCTTGTTCACGAATTATAGTCTACGTTAACGATTTAAAGAACAAAGAAGATATATAATAAAAACTAAAAAGCTCATTCTAGGGCCCCTAGCGAATTCAAAATCCACAAAATTAATGAAGTTATAAAGTTCATTGAAAATCATTCAACTCTATATGAAAAGGTATCTTCTTGTGCTACCTTGATATCTGTACGGATAATAAATTTCTGGGTGAAAATTATTTTCAAAATTTCTTAAACTTCTATGATCGACACGTTTAGCCTTATAAGCCAGTCATAAGAGAAAATGAAACCACATGCCTATGGAAAGGAATAATTCAGTTGGAAACAGATATATCAACAAAACCAGTACACCACAGCATGAAGAGCAAAATGTTGACAAATACCTGTTTAATGAAAATGGGTATCTACACAAACAACTTCTGTTCCTTGTAAAACCATCGAGAGTTTTAAGCGGAACTCTTGGCAGAACGAAAGACGGAGAGAAACTAAACAAAAGACTTAAAACCCTTTGTTTGAGGAGAAAGAAGGAAAATTACTGAGCTGTGACCCTGGATAATGAAGAAATTCCAGAACGTCGTTGACCAAGGAAAAAGAAGAATGAACATATGAATATTTGACCCAAAAATCAGAAGAGAAAAACGCTGAGATGGCACGTTGTATGGAAATGAGGAATTGCCCGCCAAAAGGTTTGACTGCCGACAAATAGAAGTGGAGAATCGATCTCAAGGCTCGAGAAGCATTACTCAGATATGCTGCCGAGATAAGAGGAAAATCTTTGCATCAGCGTATCAATGCAGTGTCCACATCAATCGAAGAGATGACAGTAAACTGACAGATATTTATGAGAGATCTGATTATTATGCTACTCTCTTATTCACCAACGACCTATTTTTCGCATTTATTACGAAAAAGCTATGCAGTAAGAAAAAAAATGTTTGATTTGCTGATCAACTGATGGTTTTTGTTGTCTTTAATGAAATGTATGTAAGGAATGCCATAATAAATATTTGAAATTAATTTTAATTAGGAATATTATTGATGATCTCTCTCTCCAGCAAAACACCCCTCATTACCTATGTTCGCCTGTCCTACTAATTATGGAAAGAAAGAACCAGAACCATACGCAGTTGACCGTGCATTTCTAAATTTCAATTACAAAAAATATAGCATACTTTTCTGCTGTTTCAAGTATAAAATTGGAACATAAACTATAAAATTCCGTCAAAAAAAACAAAAAAAAAAAAAAAAAAACGGCATACAACTTTAGTACCATTCAGCCCCATGCATTTCAATGACTGGCGTTCCAAACATCTTCAGGTCACTTGAAAATTGGGGCTCGAAATGTCTAGTCCACGAACCAACTTCAAAATTTCATTCAGGACTGTCTAGTGATTCCATGTTATTAGCGCATCAAACTGGATAAAACCGATGGCAAAGTGCAGAGTAGCTTCGTGACTGACAGTCAATATTAAAGGACCTATTTATCATACAACATGTCCGGAGACTGTATCAATATATGGAAAGAAAAGTTGGAAACAAGTAAACGACGTAAGTAAAGAACAAAAACAATTGCAATGCTGATATCGTATCAAGGGTTTACAATAAGTCGTGACTGTATTCTACATGTTCTGCTGGAGACAATGTCAGCTATATATAAGCTGGTGTCCTTATCCCTCTATATACTAAGTCGCGTTTAGGAGACGAGAGAGAGAGAGAGAATGAGATGAGAGATGGAGAGAGAGAGAGAGAGGGAACGCCGACTACTAGAAAAGGGAATAGTTTCATTCTTACGTGTCACATCGCTGTTGTGTGAAAAGGCTCCTCGAATGGCGGTATCTATTTTAACAATAGGTATGTCAGCACTTCAAGTATACTTAGGTATACTTGACAATGTGTCTGCAGAGTAATGCACAATAACCACCAGAAATGGTGCCGTTGACTACGTGTGAGGGGTGAAGTATAATGGGAAGGGTTCAGAATTAAGGTTTTTTATTACATTATATCTCCATTGCCAAAATAATTAAACTTATCATCTCGATATAATAGTAGTTGTTGTATCTATAGATTACGAGCTTTTATTATTATAATGCAGATAACGGAACTAGTTCAAACGTCGAGTATATGTCACGAGGAATTATGCTCTTAATAATGATAAAAGAAATCATTTAAAAAAAAGGAACTAAGACGTTATACACATACAGTAATAAAACACTCCGTAACTAATGAGTCTTAAGGAATTAACGACTGGAAAAATCGACTGAACCTCTCAGTGATAATTATCCTAAAAAATCTGTATATTATAACATCATAAAAAATTTTAGTACTATTACAAATGAATAAAATGAGCATGATATGTTCCCCATGAAAACGGACAAGACTTCATACACATCTTTTCATTCTCCGGAAGGTTTAAGGAAGTTCAATATCGGCAAACTTCAGAAGTTTCGCGGAAGTTCTAGCATGAAAAGTTTGCAAGTCTTCGAGGATAAACCAAGGGCCAACGTCTTTGAAGTTACAAAAACTTCAATATTCACGATTTAAATTTTTTTTTTTCTTAATGTGGTCTTTTAACAGAAGAAAAATAGATGAAATACGTTGATGTGATTACGCGATATCATATATATATATATATAAATTATATATATACTATATATTATATATATATATAGATATATATATATATATATATATATAGACATATGTGTGTGTTGTGTGGTGGTGTGTTGTGTGTTTCGTTTTAGTGTTCAAAGATATGCCAAAACGGTACAAAGAAAATTTCTATAAAATCATTTAAGCAAATATTATATGGCGTGCTGCTTGGAACATTTTCAGCTCTGAATGAAATTTAATAATATATCAAACAGGTAACACGAAAGGGAATGATTATTGCGTATGACAATACTGCCAGATTAAATCCTTGATATCGTTTACGTAAATATCAATTGATTTTGATTCCTCTGAACCTGTGATACGATCTCTCAAAAGGCCAATTTCACCGAAACCGAGTCAAATCCACAATTGTCTTTGTAGCATCGAGGGTATTTTATTAATGAATTCTGCCGAATGTTTGTTTTACGAATTCAACTGAATCATCTACTTGGAAGAGGACACGAACAAATCACATGTGCTAAAAAATTAAATTAAATCTAAATATGAAATGTAAACGTGGAATTCAAAGAGAGTAAGAACATAAACCGTAATCTCGATCCTAACTCTATGTTCCATTATAGGTATGTTGTTTATAACAAAAGATGAAAATAAATGAGAAAATTGTAAATTTCAGAGAGTAGAGATATATGAAAATGGATCCAATGAATTACGTAGGTAGGAGAGATCAAGACCATTCACTTTACACATGAAAAAACGAATAAATGGCAATCTACGGCGTTAATAACGAGAGCAGAGACGGAGAAAGGCTTGATCAAAGCTCTACGTCATTGTTAACTTTTCGTTCATATTAAAAAAAAATAAATAAAATAAAATTAACATTAAATTAAAAAATAAAGATAATACAGAGGAATTAAAAGAAATAAAGAGACAGACATTATCTTGCACTAACCGCCAATATCATTTATTCAACTTTCCGTCACATCAAAAAAAGCATAAAACCAAATCGATGCCAATTCTCAACACTAATGAAACTGAAATTAACTCGAGGTTACAGAAAACACAAATCGCGTTGTCGCAAAGTACCGACCCTGTTATTATCCGGTATGCAAGGTTTTTAACAAAAGGGGGGGGGGGGCGTTTTTTTTTTTTTTTTTCCCACACGCAATATTCTCATTTAATTTTAAGCATACGCTCTGATTACAGAAGAGTTCTTGGGCTAAAAGTCAATTTTTTTTTGGTGCTGTAAAAATGAATGATACGAGACGGCAATTTCGGCCCTCTCTCATTGCAGCGTTTATGGGAGGCAACAAAAAAACTGGCGAAGATTTGTGTTTCATTCGGAATATTTTAGCGTTTGATTTGAACGTGATCGTACTCTCTCATCAGGTGACCAGACTCAGTCAGTCAGTCACCATATTCATGCATCATCACTCACACTCATCCACTCAACGCTTACAGAACTCAGTCACACACACACAACACTCCTCATCACTCACACATCACTCTCACAGACGGTCATTCATCAAATATTTGCTCCAACGCACATGCGTACCAGACCAGACATCACTCATCATCACTACTAATGATCAGTCACCACACTCACGCTTTCAAACACAGTCACTCACTGCAAGTCATTTAATCATCACTAAGTCATCATCATTACTTCCACTCACGCTCACACGACTCAGTCACTCATTCATCATTCACTCGCTCACTCATCACTCCACCTTCTTGCTTACAGGACTCAGTCACTCATTACATTTATTTACTGCAAAACTCACGCACACAGTCACGCCACCAAACTCATGGACTCATTCGCAGACTCAGTCACTCACTTGTTTCACACTCTCACCACCCACAACACCACTCTCTCTCTTCAGCACGCATCCCTCACGCAATCATCACAATCATACTCAAGCACAGATATATCGTCGCAGATTAATTAGTCAGTCAATCACAGGAATCATCCCATCATTTTCTAAACATATATAAGCATACCGATCAACTCACTGAACTCAAATCACTCCATTGTCAGCACTGACCCGTAGTCAATAGCACTAGAACCATACGATTCTTTTCTAGCCCAGACTCGAATTGCACCGCGCGCCGCCCCCTACACCACCAAAACCCGAAATAAGAGCAGATGACATGGCAGAGTGACGGCAGGGTACAAAACCCAGAATGCCAATCTATTCTCATTGCTGGCCTTTTGCCTGCAAGGGCCCATGTGTGAAAGGATGGTCAGTAAGTGTGGTATGGGTGTTGAAGGGGAACATGGGGTCTCGTATATAGACTTCCGGACTTCGGTCCAGGCGTTGCTTTAGCCTAATTAAGTAATGGCAAATAAACTAGAAATAACTTAGAATAATCTCAGAAATTTTTATTGAAACAGGACGCAAGTACCAGTCTAAATCACTATAGGGCCAATATCCATCTTCAATAGTTATATTAAAAAGAATGCCCAAAACTATATTGTCATAATTAACAGCCAAAGCTCAACATAACAATAACAATGACATTTAAAATCTAGGGTGCAGAAAAGAAAGTACTACGAAAGTTATACAATGAACGCATCTCCAATGTCTTCGTCTGTATTTTGTCTGTAACAACAGAAATCAAAGGGATCAAGGTTCAGTTCAAAAATCGGTTTGTGTGGCTACAAAAATCCGTTCAGTTGTGGTACTTTCAGGCATTTGCCGTGTAATGCCATAGAATCTTAGTGAACTAATAGATGCGTGATCCCAAACGAGCTTGCCACAGATTTACGCGCTATTTATATAGCAAACTAAGTCATTCGGTGGTCGATGACTATGTTGTAAATTATTGCGATGCTCCGGTTGTTGCCGATCAGCGTGAAGTTCGCTTTCACATTTTTTTAACCAGTCTAAATTTAGCCTACGTTTATCGATTAAGATCTAAGTAAATCACAGATCTTGCTTAATCTAATCCTGAAGCTGCATAGTTTCTGCTATCTTGATAGTTTTCTTCTTGCTTTGTGTTGTTCTTTCAAGAAATAAAAAAAAAAAAAATACGACGGACGTTCTCAGTATATTAGAATTTTTACTTTCCTCTCATCATACTGCTTTATAAGATATTTAATATTGTAATAATAGACTAAAAAAATTATGCGTGCACCACAGCTGACAAAATTCAGATGCATGATAATTTTTATGAACTCTGGTGTTCTTGTTAACTACTATGATTAGCTGTGTCATTATTTTGCAATGGGCGCATACCAAGACACATCGCACAGGCACCCCATAAGCTGAGAAAGAATGAATTAAAGAATTTACTAACTACCGTGAATAATCAAAAAACAAGCAACATTATCATAATCAGGACTTCGTCTTAATCCCTTTCCCATTTCCGAAAGTTGTGTGAGGGTCTTTACAGTAAACAGCAATTAGTTGTTATGAAGTTCTCTAGCCTCCATCCCTCATTATAAAGCAATCATTACATTCATATCAGGCAATTTTGCTGGATTCCGGCAAAACACAAAAGTTTTGATTAGTTCCAAATGAAATTTAATGATTTACGAGACTCAATTTCTATCGAGTTCCCTTCGCCCAAACTTCGAAGAGTTGGAACAAGAGATTCTTTCTATATAAAAACGTGTAAGTAAATAATCTATTTAAGAACAGCCGGGTTATCCCTGTGATTTACAGTTTTTTCGCGTCCAGGCAATGGAGATTTATTTTTGTTGATGTTCAGAAGCTATTAAAGGACCAGTGGAAGACTGCCAGTGTTGCCAGATTGCCCGATGGCAAGTGGGTCCCTACAAACTAGGGTACCTACACATAAGACCATCCAAAATTTCTTTTTCATATATCGGGTAATTACAACTTATTTAGTGTAGCTGAAAAAATAAACGTCCAATACTTACTTGTGTGTTTCAATTAAGCATTTCACCTGGCAACCATAATTTTTGGACCCATTCCGCCACTGATATGGCTTATGTCTAGCATGGTGTTTACGTTGCGCCTAAGAAACGCTCATTTTGCTTGCAAACCCTTCAGTCAGGTTTTACATAACTTTTTGGAGTCAACATAATCATTTGGTTATGCAAACATAATTTTAGTTGCGATAGCTAACCCCAGTATGTTAAAATAATCCTTTAATTATGCTAACCAAACCGCTGGAGTTGTGTTAACCAGAATTGTTTAGTGGTGCTAACATAACCGTTTAAATTGTTTACATAACCGCTGAATTATGCGGACAAAACCATTTAGTAAGCTAACAGATCCTTTATATATGCTAACATAAACTGCAGCATTACTAACATGATATTATAAGTTGATGCGAACATAACCATTCTGAGTAGAGGAACCATATAGTTATATAAACATAACCTTAGAAATGTTCATAAACCTTAGTTATGCTGATATAACCAGTCAGTTATGCTACATAATATTTGTTAAGCTAACATGACCTTGTAGTATGCTAATATAACCTTTTAGTTATGCTAACATAACCTTTATCATGCTAACATGAACCATTAAATATGCAACCATGTCGCAGGTTAGTATGTTAATAACCTTTTACGTGCTAAATATAACTAGGCGGCAGGACCTTTATTTGCTAAAAGTACCCGGTCAGAATACTCTTGAGGAATTAACACTGTGACACGAGCGATATAGAAGAAAATTTTTCAAAGTGGTTGATGCTCTAATATAGTGAGCAGAAAATAAAAGCACAATTATATAAAAAAAATGGTGAAGAAAAGGAGGACTAGGCTAAATATCTTCTAACAAGATGCCAGTGCGAATAATGACTAGAGAGAGAGAGAGAATGAGAGATGGAGAGAGAGAGAGAGAGAGAGAGAGGGGGGGGGGGGGGGTGCTTGAACTTAACTGTACTTAATTGAATTATTATAGTCAAGCCATACATCTCCGACTGACTCGCTAACGATCGCGATAAATTCCTACAACAGGGACGACTGTTGAGCTGATGTTGTCACTTCGTCTAAGAGAGAGAGAGAGGAGAGAGAGAGAAAAGTGGTCTCTGACCTTAACTGATATCCTTAATTAAATCTATCGTCAGCCATAGGATTAGGCTGACGGTTCAATCCGACTACATTCCAGCAACATGACACTATATCTCTGAACTAATTTTGTCCTGCCGTTGTCAACAGGTCGGGAGTTAACTGGGGCAAGTTCCCTTGGGATTTATTGTTCCGACGTCCAAAACTTGGAAGGTAAAGCTTGTTGGATTTTGAAACAAGTTTTGTGTTACTGACGTTTCCAGCACTTTTCATTTAAAAGTTTTTCCTGCGACTGGAATTCCCCGCAAAGGCTCCGCGTTTGAATCCTGGAGCGACAATTTAACCTTAAGCGATACTTTATCGACCGTGTTTATTTTATTAGTGATACTCACGCTAAATGGAAAACTCTGTCCTTAGATTAATATTCCGAACGAATGCCAAAAATATCGACATATAAACTCCCAGCTCAGCAAGAAAAAGGGTCAAGAGAAAACATTAAAGACACCTTTCATAACAGGAATCAGGCATCATTAGTACGCCAGAATACTGTTCACACCACTACAGTGAAGGGAACAACATATACATTAGTATTGCATGGAATTTAGGACTAAAAGTAATTTAGGCTCACGTCAGGATAGCAAGACGTCTACTACATTCTTTAAAGCATAGTAATACGCTATATTGCAGAATAAATACGATTAAGAGTTATTCTGTGGCATAAAATACTATTTACCTACTGGAAAGCATATAATCTCAGTTACTTCCTTTAATTTTTCAAACAACAATAAAACTCCTTTAATACTCTATTCTAGCAAAGGTCTTGATAAAAGGAGGGGAGGGATTTAGGATGTCCCTAGCCTCCATTCCATGCGCCAACTTTTGGATAAACATCTAAGTCATCCGACCACTCTTCCACAGACACAAAACATTTAACATTTACTTCCAGATTCCGAAACATTAAAGCTACCAGTTCAACACTGATACAAAGTCCACAACGAGAACCCGAATTCAACTGAAACGATTACAAGTGCAAAATCAACAGGCAATCGAGCCAAATGATAACCCAAGAGGAAAAAGTTTGCAATTACTATTTATGGAACTAATTTATGAGGATTGAGCGTTCCTCGCGAGTTTGTTTTAGTGATGAGGCAGCCTTCACGTTTCCAGGAAACACTGAGCAAACTATAATGAGCGAATCTGGGATCAGAACATTCCACACGGACTGGGGAACTTCACGAGATAGTCCAACGCTGAATGTGTGGTGTGGGATCATGTGCAGTGGATCATTAGTCATTTTCTTCAACAAGTCACCAATTACTACAGACCTTTTGGCTGAACCTTTTGCTGAATATGTGTCACCACAACTAGATGGACCTTCAACCAACCATCATTTCCAGCAAAGATGGTGCACCACCAACACAACTGTGGCTCAAGTTCATGGGTTCCAAGGCAAACATTTCCAGACCGGGGATTGGAAAAACAGACCCTATACCCTGGCCACTAGTCGCCAGTATCACTCCCTTGGGACTTCTTCTATGGGTTATGTTAAAGATATCGTTTATAGAACAACCATGCGGGACCATATGACACAAAGCAAAAGGTTCACTGATGCCGTTGCCATCAATGATGAGTTATGGTAGAGCGAACATGGCGAGAAATCGAGCAACCGTCTGCACCGCATGTGGGAACTAAGGGTGCCATAAGGGGTGTATAAATGAGGAAAAACAGCTCGAGTCACTCCTCATTTTGTAAATTCCACAAAATGTCTGTTTACTTGCTTTTATATTTGTTTGGATTGTAACGAGGTTTATGAACTACCTGATAGTATTAAAATTAGGAAGCTAGAGATCTCCAATATTTGCACGATCTCTCGGAAGAAAAATAGTAACTCATATTCATACAGCAAAGCGAGCTAATTCGTCATCAAGGGCAGGAGAGCAAATAACACAAAAGAAATTCTTTCATATTAGGCCTTTTTATATAATTTCTTTAAAGATTATTTTAGACTGAAAATCCTTTTCGTTTGGAAGCCCGAGGGCTGCTTTGAAATAGAATTTCACCACCATCCATCCGGCTGTCATATGAATTCCCCCCCCCCCCCCCCCCCCAACACACCCCCTTTCCTCTCTCTCTCTCTCTCTCCTATTCGTATATATATGTACTAATGCATCTATATTGTTTACAAATCCTGTGTTAAACACATTCTTTATTCACGAAAATCTTATTTTCTGTGTAATTACTCAAAAATTTAGGAATAATTTCAAATTCCTCCACCAACGAAGAGGGAAAGAGGAAAGGTCAGTCTCCAACTCGCCGGGTTTCTTTATCTGGCAATGGAGGGACGTCCTTCAAAAAAATACCCGCCCCCAACCGCAGAGGTTTTCTAGTTCAAATCCCCAAAGATCTTCTTTCCCTGCGCCGCAGTCCATTTAAAAGCTCCTCAGTATAATCATATTTCACCCGCGGAGGGAAAAAGGGCCCAATGTAGTGTTGGGTTACACCGGTCCGAACACAGGAAAGGAATGCTAAATCTTGTGGTGACTTTCTATCCTGGATCAAATAACACACGCATTTTACTCTCTGCGACAACAAGGAAAGGCGCAAACCACTAGGTTACGTTCAGGTAAATTCGTTGGAATGCTACGGCTGATTCTCTAAGTACAACTTTATTAATATGTGGTTGCGGTTCTCACGATGATTATATAATATATATATATATATATATATATATATAGATAAATTATATATATATATTTATATATATATATATATATATATATATAATATATATATGATATATATATATACTATACCATATATATATATATATATATATAGATATATATATATTATAATATATATATATATAAATCTTAGCCTCCTGTGGGGGCAAGCCCGCTCAAGGGTTGGCCTGTCCCAAGCCCGGATAAATAGGAAGGGTTTGTGTCAGGAGGGCATCTGACTTAAAAAACCACGCCAAATCAATGGAATGAGTCTGATATGTGAGAATAGGCTAGGGCGTACCTCGTAAAACGACGCACAGAACATCGACCTAACTCGTTGACAAGGCAGGGCTACTGCATCATGAAGGGGTGCAGTAAAGAAGCCGACTATAAATGGATCAGGAATAGGCCAGCTCAAGATGGGTCTATGACAGGAAGGGACGAGAGTGGCAGAGTTAATGAGGATAAAGAGAGTGGATATTTTGTGTGGCAGGAAACTCGAGAAGGTAATAAAGCTAAAAAAACTGGGGGATGGCCCAAGTTAGATCTATTAGTGGAGCAAATGAGCAGGGTAGGAATGGCGTTGGAGTGGTGTGTCGGGGGAAATGAAGAATGCAAGTGCGGAAGTGAGTAGAAAAGAATGACCGCATAGAGAGTGAAGATATGTTATGGAGGGAAACAATGAACATCATTAGCGCTTATGCTCACAAGTGGGGCTGCACCAGAGGAAGAAAAGAGCCGTTTTGGACGAATGAGTGAGGTAACGCAAGAATGAAGAGCAGGAGAGACTGATGGGGCAGACTTAATGGACATGTCGGAAATGAAAAAGGAGTAATGAACGTGTGCATGGAGGACATGGGATTGTGGTGAGAGAAACCCAGAGGAGAAGGTATAGTAGACTTTAGCGTGCCTTTGATTATGGCAATAGCGAACACATTCTTCCAAAAGAAGAGGGAGCACTGATAATACAGGAGTGGCGGATAGATGCACACAAAATAGAGTACCTCTTGTAAATAGATCAAGGCTGGTGGAAGTTAGGAATGCTAAAAGTTATCCCAGGTGACCACGTGGCCCCCAAACTAGGCTCCTTTGTAGGATTAAAGATGAAAAGAGAAAAGAAAATCGAAAAAGAATGGGGTAAGAAAATCAATTGGTTATAAATTGTTAGGGAGGGATAATGGATAAGAAGAGAGAGTTCAGGAGAAGAGTGCTGGGAGAGGTTGATCTGGGAATGAAGATGTGGGAGAATGGTGGAGGCATAATGGCATCAGTGCTTAGAAAGACATGGAAACCGACGATACTAGGGGAAACATCTGAATAGTATGGGAGGAAAGAGAGCTGGTGGTGGAAGAAGAGGTGGGCGGAAGTGGTGAAAGGTAAAGGGAAAAGGCAAGAAGGATTTGAAGAGTCACAGCTGCAGGAGGACAGAGAAAGTTAGGAGAAACGAAACAACGAAGTAAAAAAGGGGGTAGCTCAAGCTAAGGCAAGGGCATATGAAGAGGTTTATAATGAAACTGGAAACCCAAGGAAGGGTTGAGTAGATGCTCAAACTGTCAAAAGTAAGAAAATAAAAGAACAAAGACATCACCCATATAAGCAAATGAAAGATAGGAATGGTTACTGTCCGTAAAAAAGAAGAGACATTCTGAAAAAAGATGGAATAAGAGTATTGACAACTGCTAAATGAAGAAAATGAAAGACTGTAAGAGAGGATGGACAAGTAAAACTGGAAATGGTAATGGGATCTAGGGATGAAGTGATACGAGCCTTAAAAAGAATGAATGAGAAATGGAAGGCAACAGGGACTGACTTAATCCCAGTCGAAGTTTGGATAAGCCATTAGGGGGTGGGGAGAGAAGGGGTAAGACATCTTGTATGATCGAGGTAAAAATATCTTGAACGAAAAGCTACCAGAAGAATGGCGGGAAAGGATATGATACCTATATTTAAAGTAAAGGTGATGTCCAGGAATGCAGTAATTATAGAGGTATAAAACTGATGTTCACACGTGTGAAGATTTGGAAAGAATCATAGATGCAGGCTGAGGAGGAAAGTTAGGAATAGGGAAGGAAACAGTTAGGATTATGAGCGGAAGCGGGACACAACGGATGGAATATTTGCATAAGGCAGCATAATGGAGAAAAAAATTCAGAGAAAAACAAACGAGACATGGCTCTGGTATTCAGCATAGACCGTGAAAAAGGCCTATGACAGAGTTGCCAGCAAAAGAAATACGGAGATGTTTGAGGAGAAGATGGTGCCGGAAAAGTATGTCGAATATTAGGAGATGTACGGAATGTGTATACTATAGTGAGGAGTAGTGTGGTGAGACGGATGGATTGAGATAGGAGTTGGACTTACACCAGGGGTAGCACTTAGCAATCATCTTAAACATCGTGATGGATGTCATGACCAGGGATGTTAGAGAAGCAGTGCCCATGGTGCATATATACGCGGACGGACATGTGTTGTGTTCGAGGTAAGAGGAGTGGAGGGGAGGTTGGAGAGGTGGAGGAGCAGCACTTGAGGAGAGAGGAATGAGAATAAGAGATCAAAAACGAAATATGTGTTCGTAGTATTATATGAGGACGGTGGAAGTAGCATAAGATTGGGTGGGGAAGAAATAAAGAAAGTACAGAAGTTCAAGTACTTTAGGGTCCGTATTGGAGGATAGTGGAAGCAGCGGACCAAGAGGTGAGACACCGAATTCAGGCAGGAGGAATAACTGGAAGGTTCTGCATCAGGGGTACTCTTGACAAAGAAGGTTCCTCTGAAATGAAAGAAAGTCCATAGGACGGTGGTCAGACCAGCAATGTTATATGGAACAGAACCCCCCCCGGAACCGTCAACGTATGAGGAAACAGAGGAGGAAGAAAGATGGATGTAGAGAAATGAGAATGTTGAGATGGATGTCGGGAGTAACAAGGGGAAGATAGGATAGAAATGAGTATATAAGAGGATCAACAAAGGTAGCTGAATATCGAGAAAATATAGGCAGGCAGGCTTCGATTGGATGGACAACCTGTTACGACTATGGGAGAACGTCATGTTGGGAAGAATACGATGGAAATGGAAGTGCGGGGTAGAAGGAAGAAGGAAGACCAAGAGAAAAGAGATGGCGTGATGTGTAAGGAAGATTATTGGAATTGAATGGTTTTTTTCTATAAAAATAAAATGAGAACGAGGCACAAGACAGAAATCTGGAGGACGACCATCGTAATGGCGGAAACCCATATAAAAATGGGTTTAAGCTAGGAAAGAAGATATATATATGGATATATATATATATATATATAAAATAAAAACCATATATATATATATATATATATAGATCTATATATAATAACAATTGAACGTAAATTAGTCGTTTTACGCGTATTATCGTAATGGATTATTTATATATATATATAATATACATATATATATATATATATATATATATATATATAATATAACATATATTTGCAAAACATGCAAAAAAATATACTAATGCCGTCCTAAACATTTTATAATTATGTAACAATTGCTAATGAGGCTCTGAGTTCAAACAAGAAATACTATGGAACCTTTAATCGCCTGTAACGAAAAGTAGATAGCCTCTGCTCTCTCTCTCCCTTGCTCTCTCTCTCTCTCTCTCTCTTCTCTACTATTTTGGTAAAATTTATTAGGTGTATAGAGTGCGGTAAGTTTCACATGTACTCTTGCCGTCATTAACTTAACAAATCTTTCTTCTCTGAAGCCTGTTATGATGTAGTAAAGCCAAGTTAGAGAATCTTCCAAAACCTTTACAGCAAAACTATCGAACAACAGATGCTAGCAAGTTTCTTTCCCAAAAAAATGAGGGATAGGCTAAAGGAGCTTCACCCATTGTATGAAATAAGCCGGCTGAAACTTACCGCACAAGATATGTGTTGTTGTTTAGTAGTTGATTGGTTTAGTTTCTACTTTATGAAGTTAGATTGAGTATATCTCTTGCCATTCAATCTCTACCCAAATATTAGAAAATGTATTTACTATTCCTTAATTTTATTTTATTTGTGCGCGTTTTGTTGGGCGACCATTTCTCGGATAGGTCTGGCGCCAGTGCGGAAGGTATTGGCCCACGAAATAAATTCCGGCGAGCACCAGTAAAGGTTTTCCGCGGCATCATGGTCTTTCTTTTGTGTCAGAGAGTTTGAAAGAAATAAAAACACATTTGTTAAACAATTCTGTGTTGTGTCACAACTGACAAATTATGTGATTGTAATATTGTCACACGACTGGGTTTCTTAACAATGCTCCAATTAAGGTCATATATTAAACAAACATTACAGCGGAAATTTTCTAGTATCAAATTTCTTTTAAAAAGGTTGAAAATTCAAGATACGGAAGATTTATCTATACGGAGGGTTATCTTTGACTCCTTTTATATTTTATGTCAACGGCACGTGCTGGCGTAAAGCCTGCATAAACATAAACAACGCTATCCACAAAATTTTAATCCGAGCGATGGTTAGATATATAATTTAATTATATTCTTTAGTTAACTTCAAAGCTTTGTTGATTTAGACAGTGAATATTTAAGAAAATTCAGTAAGTCTAATATCTGAGAAGGCTCATGACGAATGGAAAATGAAGTAGGGAGATAAAATTTCTATGTGAAAAGTTAATGTTTTATAGGATTAGCTAATAAACTTGTTGTCATATGTGTTCTAAAATGCCACCCCAATCACCATGATATTTGGGGAAGTCTGACTTGGCAGAATCGCTCAAATGCGGAGAACATAGGTAAAAATCTAAAGAAAAACACTGGCCGACTACACGTCTACTATAAAAATAAGCATTTTGTCGAAACATTATGTCATTCAACAATATAATATTGTATTTTCCAATGCTAAAATAAAATATTTAAAAGTAAAGCTCTTGACTATTTGTACTAAAAAAAAATGTAAAAAACGCACCGACAAAAAAACTAAGAAAAAAAAAAGAGATGGGTTGGAGGGGACAAAAAAACTAGAAAAAAAAGTGGGGGGGAGGGGGCGGTAGCCATTCCTCTGGATATACTTCAATACCTGTCAATACTGTCCATCTCGAAGTGGTTAGAAAACTTTTATGAAAGTCACGGTAAATTTTCCACCAGGAAAATATTTAAGGGGAGTTTGAAATGGCATCAATTGCGGCTAAGGGAAACGTTAGTTTTTGAGAAGGGTTTCTCTGCATTTCAGAAGAGATTTTCCGAAGGAGAGACCTGTCGCGTCTTATTCCCTCTTTCATGGAAGAATTTTTTGAAGGCGAGTTATGCTCTCTCTCTCTCTCTCTTCTCTCTCTCTCGCATCTCTGCCGTCATTCCCAGCCAACCACTCAAGCTGCCTGCTCTGTTACACTGATATAATTTCTTTAGTCGACACATTGCACTCCATTTATTTTACTCGGAAGCGGTTGCATAGGGGCTTTATTTCAAAACATTTCCTAATCACTGATCCTCTCGTATGAATCAAGAGTATGTAGCTCCAGCCATTGGAGTTCCGAAACTTTGTGGGTTGTTCGTATTGTCACCCTATTATCTATGTTGCGAATATTTACCATTTATGCCAGTCCTCTTCCGTATTACAATTAAAACATACAGTGCTAGTAATCTCTGAGACGCGAATATAGTTAAGGTCATTGATTCACATAGGTAAAATGAAAGAAGTTTTGTTTTTTTTTAGCAAATTCCCAAACAGTATCGTCCTCCAATGAACCTTTCTTGGGCAGGGTTTACTAATAAACGTTCCCAAAAGAGGTCCATGTGGCGAAAATGTTAGCATTCTCTAAGAAACCTTTCACGGTCCTATGTGGAATACAATGAAAATAGACATACTACATACACACAGACACACCCACACCGTATACACTTCAGATATCTGTAAAAATATTGATGACAGGTTGAAAATGGCTCCAGTCGAAAATCATAATATGAGACATATTGTCAGAGAGGTAGCACTTCTTTTGCGAGGGGGGAAGAGAGCTTCTTGACATGGAACACCCAATGTGGGTGATAATGCCCGAACACGGTATGAAGCGGGAATATATTATATATATATAGAATATATATCAATATAGTATTGATTATGAAACATAGTAAGATTAATAACACACACACACACACACACACATCACAACACACACACACACACACACACAACACACACACACAATATACATAAATAGAATAATATATATATATAGATATATATATAAGATAGATTTAATATAGATATCTTTGTGTGTGTGAGTGGAATTATATATATATATATCTATATATATATATATATATATATATATATATAATATATATATATATAGATATACACATACACACACATTATATATATAAAGCTATATATATAGATATATATATTATAATATATATATATATTAATATATTTATATATCTATACAAATTATATGATTCTTATCAAACATCACCGTGATTCAATACATTCATCAAGCTACAAATGCCCCTAATATCCAAATCGCTCTACATCGGATTAATTATTTTCATATATGTTTCACCGAGGGGGGAATTTTGACGTTGATAATAAATTTACGTCCTCTCGTAGGGTTCGAACCAGAACCCACGAGAGGACGAGAAGCTTATTATCAACTAAAAAATCCCCTTTATCGGTTAACATATATGAAATATATTAATTTCGATGTAGAGCGAAATGCTATTAAAAGGACATTGTAGCTCGATGCTACATATACATTATACATATACCATATACAATATTACATAACATATACATATACATATACATTATACAAATGTATGTATGTATTGATTGTTACGACCCTTGTTGGCCGTGATGAAGGTTTGTTGCACTAAAGGATGTACATCAGGGTTTTAACAGAGTATCCAGTAAAAGATGGGTCAAGGAGACGAAAACACTCAGAAAAACTCAACAATATTATTAAACAAACAAAATAATCAAAGTCAACCTTGTGACTGCCAAGGACAAATTCTAGACCTTAAATAATCCCTTGGGATTCCTAACTACTAAAAACTAAGCCCTAAACAGAGATAGAGAGAAACACATGAATGCAAATACAACAAAATATGCAATATAACTGGCCAGATCAAAATGAATAAAATAACCATTACCTATAACTAAATAGGATGGGAAGGAAGGCAAAGAGTAACAGGGAGAAAACACTTAACCTCCTACCTATGTTTATAATTCTAAACTTATTATATGAACAAACATAAAAGCCACGAGGCTGTTAACACCATAAGAATAATTATAACCAAACAAAAGGGGCAGCAGAAAATCTTATATATATATACAAATAATAATAACAAAAAAAAAATATCTCCTCACACTCAGAAGGGGTGTCCGTGATCCAGAACTAATAATAAAGGTCTTGCCTTACAGTAGGCCGTGATCCAAACAATTTCAGAACTCTGCTAACAGGGGAGTACAGAAGCACCAGGAAGGAGGAGTCGAGAGGTCCTGCACGACAATACAAAAAGGAACGCTTACCTGGGATCTGTCTCCCTACTTGACTTCTAACGGGCATCAAGGCCCCCACAGCTGCAATAACCAAGCGTCTAGAAAAAGCACAAATGCTTCTAACACCTCAGGAAAACTCTTCCACTGAGGTGGCAGTGAGATAAGTCCGCAGGTGCACAAATCACCTGCAATACAAGCAGGACGCAACACCGCAGGTGGCCAGAAGCGTACCTGCAAAGGACAGCACTCAAAGTACAGCGTACACAACACCGCAGGTGGCCAGATGTGTACCTGCGAAGGGCGGCTCAAAGTACTCCCAAAAGCGTCGATAAAATATATTAAGAGCGGCAGCTGCAGAGCAAAAAAGGGACAGCCTCTGTAGATAGCCCGAACTGTCTGCCCAAACACTCGCTTTGTCTCTTCTCACCTCCTTCACAGAGGGCTCCAGTCACGTACCCGAAACGTAAACAAAAAGATAAGAGTGTTAAAAGGGTAATTCAAACAATTTTAACGAGCGGGGAGGAGGCGCAAAATCACCACACTAAAACTTAACTTTTGTAATATATACAATACAAATTTCCTTAAAAATAAATACTTAAATACTAAATGTCTTAATATTAAATGTTAACAAAATCACAAGGTTGACTAAAAACTGAAAAATTACGTTTTAACATCTGATACCTTCCTCCCGAAGAAAAAAAAAATTTAAGCCAAAAATTTTTTTTTTTTTTTATAAATGTAGTACTAACAAACCTGTAATAGGAAAGAAATAAAGACAATCTAACACAGGCAAATATACAATAATAGAGCACAAATCTGAAACCAAATTATATACATCAACAGAAAATACCATTGGGGGAATGCAAACCAAAAGCTTTATATAGCTTACCATTATTTTAAAGATCAAGTGATAATACCATACTCTGAACCCAAAGACAAGGCATGGCAAAGGACAGACATGACATAACAATACCCATAGTTTAAACAGGATCATAAAAGTCACAAATCCCAAGTCTAAGGAACCAACCTACTTAACTTTACCTAAATAAACTTACAAGACACACAGGCCTACACCTTAACCTACAATCACGAACAATATAGTCCAAAAAGTCTTATATATAATCATCAATTCAAAGTCCAAAGTATATTGTGACAAATCATAATTGGCTAGGAACCAAGGGCAATATCATAAATATTAAGAGTGTATAAAACTTCATACAAACCTCAACAACTGGCAGTCGCCAAAACCATATAATAAAAATAAACAGGTATTAACAAATAAACCTACTAAATTCAAACCTATAAAACTTGCAGGAACATTGAAACCATACTATATACAAAAAATATTTTTTTCATATAACCTATTGGAGAAACGAGCAGGGTGACGTACGAGAGAGAAAGGCAAACTATCAATTTCGGGAAAGGCATCAGGAATCTTATTTTCGGAACCCTTAATGTGCTTTATCACCAATTTAAATTCTTGAAGAAAGAGAGCCCAGCGCAAAATCCTCTGGTTGGCCCCTTTCATCCGTTCAATAAAAACCAGTGGGTTATGATCAGTCCAGACCTCTATGGGAAAAGAAAAATTAGTTTACATAGGGTTTAAAGTGCATAGGGTGCGGACCAAAGCAAGGGCTTCTTTTTCAATTGTTTTTTGAGTATCTTCTTTCTGCCGCCAATAACTTACGACTGAAATAAGATACTGGTGAACTTCATCTTCCTCATTCCTTTGAAAGAGGACACCACCAATTCCTACATCACTGGCATCCACAGCAATGATAAATGGTCTTTGAAATCTGGGGAAATTAAAATGGGGTTAGTCAACAACACAGATTTAAGCTTATTAAAAGCTTCCTCACACTGCTGCGACCAAAGATTTCTGACCTTTTCTAGGAGTTTTGTAAGAGGATGAGCAAGGTCTGAGAAATTTTTAACGTACTTTCTGTAGTAGCCAATCATACCTAGAACCCTTCTCACCTCTCTGACATTACTTGGGCTTTTCAAATTAATAATAGCCTCGAGGTTAGCTTGTTTCGGAGCCACCTGACCCAAACCAACCTCGTGACCCAAATACAAACCTTAGTCTTACCAAATTCACACTTGGCTAAATTTATAACCAAACCAGCAGACCTAAGAGCCTCAAATACTTTACGCAACCTTACCAAATGCGTATGCCAGTCATTGCTATACACTACCAAATCATCAATATAAATCTCTGTTCCTTCTAAACCACAAATAACCCTATTCTCACCTCTGAAAAGTGCATGCTGCATTTTTCATCCCGAATGGCATAACCTTGCATTCATACAAACCAAGGGAGTGACAAATGCAGAGATTTCACGGGCTCGATCAGACAACGGAACCTGCCCAATAGCCTTTCAGTAAATCCAACTTTGTAATAAAATTGGCAGATCCTATCTGGTCGAGGCAATCATCAATACGAGGCAAAGGAAAAGAATCGATTCTTTGTATGGACGTTTACTTTCCTATAGTCCACACACATGCGGAACTTACCGTCTGCCTTTTTAACAAGAACTATGGAGAACTCCAGGACTAACAGAAGGCTGAATGAGGTCGTGCTCCAACATATACTCAATCTCCTTACTGACTATATCCCTTTTCACGGGATTCAACCGATAAGGACTTTGCTTAACAGGAGGACACTTCCCACATCACATCATGCTGAAGAATATTAGTTCTACCTGGAGAATCCTTAATAAATCTGTAAAGGAATAAATTAAATTAAGTACATCTTTTCTTTGATTAACATCCAAATGTTTCCAAACCTTCCTGCAAGATTCCTAAATTTTGCAAATTTTCAAACAAAGCATCGAAGGAACTTGATACAATAATCATCAGATTCTTCAGGAGGAACATCTACTACTACCGATATCGGTTCATACACAATTGCTAAAGGATCAACACTTTTACAATGATATGGCTTCAGTCTGTTTATATGATAATTCTACACTTTCTACTTGAGCCTGGAGCTTCAATTTCATAATTGACCTCGGACAACTTCCTCAATACCTTCCAGGGACCCTTATACCTTGGTTCAAGAAATTGTCTGGGTCCATACTCAAAACCAAAACCATTCTCCAGGTTCAAAAGAACGAGCTTTTAGCTTTTCTGTCAAAATTATCCTTCATCACAGCTTGCGAATAACTCAGATTTTCCCGTGCAAAATTCCAAGCACTGAACAACCTCTTTTCAAATCCTCTACAAATTCTCCAACTTTAACCTCTCCCCTTCGACCGTGGACTGTAGCACTTCGCTAAAAATTTCTAGAGGACCACGAACTTTATGACGAATACCAATTCGAAGGGAGCTACACCAGTGGAAGAATTTGGATGATTCCTAAGAGCAAAGAAAGGGGCAAAGGGAAGTGCTTTATCCCACTCACTACCTTGTTCGTAACAATGTTTTTTTCAAAATGGATTTAAGGTCTGGTGAAACCTCTCCACCACACCTTGACTCTCCGGGTGATAAGGTACGCTGGTAATGTGCTGAATGGCCAGTTCAGCACATTTACCTCTAAATACCTTACTCGTGAAATTTGAACCACAATCTGTCTGAATAACACGAGGGAGACCATACCTGGAAAAGAACAAAAAAATCCATTAATTTTTCAAAACAACTTTAGATGTAATACGTCCTCATAGGGAATGCTTCGGGAAATCTAGAGGCTCTATCCCATAATAGTTAATAAATAAACATAACCAGACTTGGTTTTAGGTAAAAGGACCAACGACATCTATCACCAATTCCGAGAATGGTTCACCAATGGCAGGAATAGGATGTAAGGAGCTTTGGGAATTATTTGATTTGGTTTTCCCATAACCTGACATACCTCACATTCCTTCACATAATGCTTCACAGAAGATTTCATCCCAGGCCACCAAAAATACCTTGCTAATTTTTGGAAAGTTTTCCATACCCCAAAATGGCCTGAAAGAAAATTGTTGTGAGCAAGATTCATTACCGATTCACGGAACTGGGACAGAACCACAATTTGTGCAATCTGAGAAGTCTTGCCCAGATCATCTGTCGAAGGACGACTAAACCTGTAAAGTAGACCCTTGGTTATACAAACCGAGGTTTAGTCAAATCATTAATGTCTCCCAATTCAAGTCAAATTCTTTTTTCTGGCTTCAATAAAAGCCATCTGTCCCAATCAGGTTTCAAATCATTAATAATAATACTATTACTACCACTATCTACTGACCCCCGGGCCTTTCTACATCTACTTCTAAACTACTAAGCATTAATCATCATCTACATCAGTAGATCAGCAGCTCTTGCTGCGGCACGGGTTGTTATAGCTATGGGACATGCATTAATGGACAATATGGGAAATAATTCCTGACCCTCACTATTGACCATATCGTTGCCCAAAATACCGTCAATCCCAGGAATGGGGAGACTATCAACAACGGCCAACTCGGTAACCTTATCACATCCAGGAAAAGACAACCTGACATCCACCAACGGAGCAGAAACAACAGTGTTCGGGAACCCTCCAGAAACAACATAATTCCCTGAATACTCTTTACAACCTTTTAAGGTATCCCTCAACACAAGAGAACCGAGCTGAACCAGTGTCCCGCAAGAACTTTACTTTGAATAATCTTAGATCCAAGAACAATTTTACCTGGCCATACTATTTGTCAAAATTGAGTCTCAACTGTTTTTTATTAGAAGTGTCACTACTACTATTATCTACCTTACTACTAACTACAGATTTTTCCATTTGATTATCACAAGAACTGGACCTGTCAGAAATTAATGAAACTGGATTTTGGCCGTTTCTCTCAAGATATCGTCTACGGGCATTGCACTGGTTCTGGAAATGACCTGGCTTGTCACACCAAAAACAGGTTACTCTACGTCCAGTACCTCTGTTACCATTATTATTATTGTACCTTTGATTATTACCGGAATTGATGTACCTCTGTTACAAAGACACGAGGGGGAGGAGACCCTCCTGAGACTCTACCAACATTCCTACCATCTGAAAAAGAATTAGCATTATTAATCTTGGGAATATTAGGAGTTAACGAAGGTGGTTCTCCCCTCCTTCCACTACTGTGGGCACGGGAAGAGGGATCATTTAAAACCCTGTACCCAAAGTTACCATTGCCAGAGCGATGGGTCACACATATTCATCTGCCAACTGAGCGGCACTACTCAACTTCATAGCTTTGACCTCCTCAAGATGGACCCTCAACTCTTTGCTACATGCCTTTTTGACTCTTCAAGGAGCAACAATTCCCGCAACGCTGCAAAAGACACCACTTGTCGGCTTTTCATGCAAACATAAACTTTTAGTTGCGATAGCAACCCCTCAGTTATGTTAAAATAATCCTTTAATTATGCTAACCAAACCGTTTAGTTGTGTTAACAGAATTGTTTAGTTGTGCTAACATAACCATTTAATTGTTTACATAACCGCTGAATTATGCGGACATAACCATTTAGTTAAGCTAACATGACCTTTCATTTATGCTAACATAACCTTTCAGCATACTAACATGATATTTTAGTTATGCGAACATAACCATTCTGATTAGCGTAACCATATAGTTATACAAAACATAACCTTTAGAAATGTTATAAACCTTAGTTATTGCTGATATAACCATTCAGTTATGCTAACATAACTATTTAGTTAAGCTAACATGACCTTTTAGTACTGCTAATATAACCTTTTAGTTATGCTAACATAACCCTTTTATCATGCTAACAGAACCATTAAATTATGCAACCATGTCATTTTAGTTATGTTAATATAACCTTTTATTGTGCTAATATAACTATGCGGCAGTGACCTTCATTTTGCTTAAAAGTACCCGGTCAGAATACTCTTGAGGAAATTTAACACTTGACCAGAGCGATATAGAAGAACATTTTTCAAAGTGGTTGATGCTCTAATATGTGAGCAGAAATAAAGCAATTATATAAAAAAAATGGTGAAGAAAAGGAGGACTTAGCTAATATATTCTTAACATATGCCAGTGCGAATAATTGATTAGAGAGAGAGAGAGAGAGAGAGAGAGAGAGAGAGAGAGAGGGTGGGGGGGGGGGGGGGGGGGGTGATTGAACTTAATCTGTTACTCTTAATTGAATTATATAGTCAGCCATACATCTCCGACCTGACTCGCACGATCGCGACTACATTTCCTACAACAGGGACGACTGTTGAGCTGATTTTGTCACTTCGTTCTAAGAGAGAGAGAGAGAGAGAGAGAGAAAGTGGTCTGACCTTAATCTGATATTCTTAATTAAATTATATCGTCAGCCATAGATTCCAGGCCTGACGCGTTCAATCCCGACTACATTTCCTGCAACAGACACTAATATCTCTGAACTAATTTCGTCCTGACGTTTGTTCAAGGTCAGGTCGGGAGTTAACTGGGGCAAGTTCCCTTGGGGCATTTTTATTTCCGAGTCTCAAACTTGGAAGGTAAAAGCTTGTTTGGTATTTTTGAAGTTTCGTTGTTACTGCTGTTTCCAGCACTTTTCATTAAAAGTTTTCCTGCGACTGGAATTCCCTGCAAAAGGCTCCGTTTGAATCCTGGAGCGACAATTTTAACCTTAATGCGACACTTTATCCGACCCGTGTTTATTTTTATTAGTGATTACTCACGCTAAATGGAAACTCTTCCTTAGATTAATATTCCTGAACGGAATTCCAAAATATCGAACATATAAAACTACCAGCTCAGTCAACAGAAAAAGGGTCAAGAGAAACATTAAAGTAACAAGAATCAGCATCATTATTACTGCCAGAATACTGTTCTACACCACTACAGTGAAGGGAACAACATATACCTAGTATTGCATGGAATTTAGGACTAAAAGTAATTCTTAGGCTCATTCAGGATAGCAAGACGTCTACTACATTCTTTAAAGCATATTAATTACGCTATCTTGCAGATATAAATACGATTTAGAAGTTATTCTGTGGCATAACATACTATTGTACCTACTGGAAAGCATAATAATCTCAGTACTTTCCTTTAATCTTTCAAACAACAAATATAACTCCTTTTAATACTCTATTCATAGCAAAGGTCTTGTATAAAAGAGGGGAGGGATTTAGGATGTCCCTAGCCTCCATTCCATGCGCCAACTTTTGGATGAAACATCTAAAGTCATGCCCATCCTTCCACAGACACAAACATTTAACATTTACATTCAGATTCGCAAACATTAAGCTACCACGTTCAACACTGAACAAAGTCCTACACGAGAAGTTCTAACTGAACGATTACAAAGTGCAACTCATACAGGCAATCGAGCCAAATGATAAACCAAGAGGAAAAAGGTTTGCAATTAATATTCTGGAACTAATTTCTGAGGATGAAGCGTTCCTCAGCCGAGTTTGTTTTAGTGATGAGGCAGCCTTTCACGTTTCAGGGAAACTGAGCAAACATAATGAGAGAATCTGGGGATCAGAACATTCCCACGTGACTGGGGAACTTCACCGAGATAGTCCAAAGCTGAATGTGTGGTGTGGGATCATGTGCAGTGGAATCATTAGTCCATTTTTCTTCAACAAGTCACCAATTACTACAGACCTTTTGGCTGAACCTTTTGGCTGAATATGTGTCACCACAACTAGATGACCTTCAACCAACCATCATTTCCCAGCAAGATGGTGCACTACCACACTGATGACTGCAAGTTCATGGGTTCCCAAATCAAACATTTCCAGACCGGTGGATTGGAAAACATGACCCTATACCCTGGCCACCTAGTTCGCCAGATATCACTCCCTTGGACTTCTTTCTATGGGGTTATGTTAAAGATATCGTGTATCGAACAACCATGCGGGACATCACTGATCACAAGCAAAAGGTCACTGATGCCGTTGCCATCACTGATGAGGTTATGGTAGAGCGAACATGGCGAGAAATCGAGCACCGTCTTGACCTGCATTGTGGAACTAATGGTGCCATAATGGGGTGTATTAAATGAGGCAAAAAACTTCGATGTCAACTCCTCATTTTGTAATCATTTCCACACAATTGTCTGTTTACTTGCTTTTATATTTGTTTGGATTGTAACGAGGTTTTATGAACACCCTGTATAGTATTAAATTAGGAAGCTAGAGATCTCCAATATTGCACGATCTCTCGGAAGAAAAATAGTAACTCAATATTTCATTCAGCAAAGCGAGCTAATTCGTCATCCAAGGGCAGGAGAGGAAAATAATCCAAAAGAAATTCTTTCATATTCGGCTTTTTATTAACTAATTTCTTTAAAAGATTATTTTAGACTGAAAATCCTTTTCGTTTGGAAGCGAGGGTCTCTTTTGCTTTGAAATATGAATTTCACCACATCCATCCGGCTGTCATTATGAATTCCCCCCCCCCCCCCCCCCCCCACCCCCCCCCCCCCCCCCCCCCCCCCCTCTCTCTCTCTCTCTCTCTCTCTCTCTCTCTATTCGTATATAATACGTACTAATGCATCTATTATTGTTTACAAATCCTGTGTTATTAACACACTTCTTTATTCACCTGAAATCTTATTTTCCTGTGTTAATTACTTCCAAAATTTAGGAATATATTTCAAATTCCTCCATCTAACGAGAGAGAAAGAGAGAAAGGTTCAGTCTCCAACCGCCGGGTTTCTTTCATCTGCGCAATCTGGGGACGTCCTTCAAAAAAATACCCGCCCCCACACACGCAGAGGTTTTCCTTAGTTTCAAATCCCCCAAAGATTTTCTTTTCCCTGCGCCGCAGTCCACTTTTAAAAGCTCCTCCCAGTATATCATATTTCACGGCCGGAGGAAAAAGGCCCAATGTAGTGTTGGGTACACCCGCTCCGAACACAGGAAAGGAATGCTAATCTGTGGTTGCCTTTCTATCCTGCAAAATATCGGACAACTGGAAATAAAACGCATTTTTACTCTGTGCGACAACAAGGGAAAGGCGCAAATCCATTAGTGTTACGTTCAGGTAAATTCGTTGGAATGCTACGGCTGATTCTCTAAGTACAACTTTTATTAAGATGTGGTTGCGGTTCTCAATATGATTATATTATATATATATATATATATATATATATATATATATATATATATATATATATATATATATATATATATATATATATATATATATATATATATATATATATAATATATATATATATATAGTGTTACGTTCAGGTAAATTCGTTGGAATGCTACGGCTGATTCTCTAAGTACAACTTTTTATTAAGATGTGGTTGCGGTTCTCAATATGATTATATATATATTATATATATATATATATATATATATATATATATATATATATATATATATATATATATATATATATATATACATATATATATATATATATATATATATAATATATATATATATATATATATATTATATATATATATATATATAAATCTAGCCTCCTGTGGGGGCAAGCCAGCCTCAATGGGTGCCGGTCCCAAGCCCGGATAAATAGGGAGGGTTGGTGTCAGGAAGGGCATCCGACTGTAAAAACCCACGCCAAAATCAATGGAATGAGTCGTGATATTGATGAGAATAGGGCTAGGGCGTACTCCGTAAACGACGCACAGACACATCGCCCTAACTCTGTGACAAGGCGAGGGCTACTGCATCATGAGCGGGTGCAGCTAAAGAAGCGAGCTCTAAATGTGATCAGAATAGGCCAGCTCAATATTGGGTCTATGACAGGAGAAGAGGAAGAGTTGGCAGAGTTAATGAGGATAAAGAGAGTGGATATTTTGTGTGTGCAGGAAACTCGATGGAAGGGTAATAAAGCTAAAGAACTGGGGGATGGCTACAAGTTAATCTATAGTGGAGCAAATGAGCAGGGTAGGAATGGCGTTGGAGTGGTGTTGTCGGGGGAAATGAAGAATGCAGTGCCGGAAGTGAGTAGAAAGAATGACCGCATTATGAGAGTGAAGATATGTTTATGGAGGGAAACAATGAACATCATTAGCGCTTATGCTCCACAAGTGGGCTGCACAGAGGAAGAAAAGAGCCGTTTTGGAACGAAATGAGTGAGGTAACGCAAGAACTGGAAGAGCAGGAGAGGACTGTAGTGGGGGCAGACTTTAATGGACATGTCGGAAATGAAAAGGATGTAATTGAACGTGTGCATGGAGGACATGGGATGGGGAGAGAAACCCAGAAGGAGAGAGTATAGTAGACTTTGCCGTGTCCTTTGATATGGCAATAGTGAACACATTCTTCAAAAAGAAGAGGGAGCACTTGATAACATACAGGAGTGGCGGTAGATGCACACAAATAGATTACCTCCTTTACAATAGATCAAGGCTGGTGGAAGTTAGGAATTGTAAAGTTATCCCAGGTGACCACGTGGCCCCCCAACATAGGCTCCTTTGTATGGATTTAAAAGATGAAAAAGAGAAAGAAAACGAAAAAGAATGGGTAAAGAAAATCAAGTGGTATAAATTGTTAGGGATGGGATAATGATAAGAAGAGAGAGTTCAGGAGAAGAGTGCTGGGAGAGGTTGATCTGGGAATTGAAGATGTGGGAGAATGGTGGAGGCATAATGCATCAGTGATTAGAAGACATGGAAAGGAGATACTAGGGGAAACATCTGGAATAGTATGGAGGAGAGGAGACTGGTGGTGGGAAGAAGAGGTGGGGGAAGTGGTGAAAGGTAAAAGGGAGGCAAAGAAGAGATTTGAAGAGTCACAGCTGCAGGAGGACAGAGAAAGATTAAGAGAAAGAAACAAAGAAGTAAAAAGGGTGGTAGCTCAAGCTAAGGCAAGGGCATATGAAGAGGTTTATAATGAACTGGAAACCAAGGAAGGGTTGAGTAAGATGCTCAAACTGTCAAAAGTAAGAAATAAAAGAACAAAGGACATCACCCATATTAAGCAAATGAAAGATAGGAATGGTACTGTCGTAAAAAGGAAGAAGACATCCTGAAAAAGATGGAAAGAGTATTTCGAACAACTGCTAAATGAGAAAATGAAAGACTTGTAAGAGAGGATGGACAAGTAAACATGGGAATGGTAATGGGGATATCTAGGGATGAAGTGATACGAGCCTTAAAAAGAATGAGAAATGGGAAGGACACAGGACCTGACTTAATCCCAGTCGAAGTTTGGAAAGCCTTAGGAGAGGAAGGGGTAGACATCTTGTATGATCTGATGGTAAAAATATTTGAACAGGAAAAGATACCAGAAGAATGGCGGGAAAGCATATTGATACCTATATTTAAAGGTAAAGGTGATGTCCAGGAATGCAGTAATTATAGAGGTATAAAACTATGTCTCACACGTTGAAGATTTTGGAAAGAATCATAGATAGCAGGCTGAGAGAGGAAGTTAGAATAGGGAAGGAACAGTTAGGATTTATGAAGGGAAGCGGGACAACGGATGGAATATTTTGCATAAGGCAGCTAATGGAGAAATTCAGAGAAAAACAACGAGACCTGCATCTGGTATTCATAGACCTTGAAAAGGCCTATGACAGAGTGCCAAGGCAAGAAATATGGAGATGTTTGAGGGAGAAGATGGTGCCGGAAAAGTATGTCAGAATTATTCGGAGATGTACAGGAATGTGTATACTAGAGTGAGGAGTAGTGTTGGTGAGACGGATGGATTGAGATAGGAGTTGGATTACACCAGGGGTCAGCACTTAGCCCATTCATCTTCAACATCGTGATGGATGTAATGACCAGGGATGTTAGACAAGCGTGCCATGGTGCATATTATACGCGGACGACATTGTGTTTGTGTTCAGAGGGTAAGGAGGAGTTGGAGGGGAGGTTGGAGAGGTGGAGAGCAGCACTTGAGGAGAGAGGAATGAGAATAAGCAGATCAAAAACCGAATATATGTGTTCTAGTATTACTGAGGACGGTGGAAGTAGCATAAGATTGGGTGGGGAAGAAATAAAGAAAGTACAGAAGTTCAAGTACTTAGGGTCCGTATTGGAGGATAGTGGAAGCATGGACCAAGAGGTGAGACACCGAATTCAGGCAGGATGGAATAACTGGAGGTCTGCATCAGGGGTACTCTGTGACAAGAAGGTCCCTCTGAAATTGAAAGGAAAGTTCCATAGGACGGTGGTCAGACCAGCAATGTTATATGGAACAGAAACGGCAAGTATGAGGAAAACAGAGGAGAAGAAGATGGATGTAGCAGAAATGAGAATGTTAGATGGATGTCGGGAGTAACAAGGGAAGATAGGATTAGAAATGAGTATATAAGAGGATCAACAAAGGTAGCTGAAATATCGAAGAAAATACAGGAAGGAAGGCTTCGATGGTATGGACACCTGTTCGAAGGGAGGAACGTCATGTTGACATACGATGGAAATGGAAGTGCGGGGTAGAAGAAGAAGGGGAAGACCAAGAAAGAGATGGCGTGATTGTGTAAGGGAAGATATGGAATTGAAAGGTATAAATGAACGAGGCACAGGACAGAATCGATGGAGACGACTCATTCGTAATGGCGACCCCATATAAAAATGGGTTTAAGCTAGGAAGAAGATATATATATGTATATATATATATATAT
>NC_061109.1:67381373-67391942 GCF_015104395.2 Macrobrachium nipponense
TGTAAGGAAAGAATAAAGACAATCTACAACAGGCAAATATACAATAATAGAGCAACAAATCTGAAACCAAATTATATTACATCAACAGAAAATACCATTGGGGAATGCAAACCAAAAGCTTTATATAGCTTACCATTATTTTAAAGATCAAGTGATAATACCATACTCTGAACCCAAAGACAAGGCATGGCAAAGGACAGACATGACATAACAATACCCATAGTTTAAACAGGATCATAAAAGTCACAATCCCCAAGTCTAAGGAAACCACCTACTAACTTTACCTAAATAAACTTACAAGCACACACAGGCCTACACCTTAACCTACAATACACGAACAATATAGTCCAAAAAGTCATTATATATAATCATCAATTCAAAGTCCAAAGTATATTGTGACAAATCAATAATTGGCTAGGAACCAAGGGCAATATCATAAAATATTAAGAGTGTATAAACTTCATAACAAACCTCAACAACTGGCAGTCGCCAAACCATATAATAAAAAATAAACAGGATATTAACAAATAAACCTACTAAATTCAACCTATAAAACTTGCAGGAACATTGAACCATACTATATACACAAAAAAATATTTTTTTCATATAACCTATTGGAGAAACGGCAGGGTGACGTACGAGAGAGAAAGGCAAACTAATCAATTTCGGGAAAGGGCATCAGGATCTTATTTTCGGAACCCTTAATGTGCTTTATCACCAATTTAAATTCTTGAAGAAAGAGAGCCCAGCGCAAAATCCTCTGGTTGGCCCCTTTCATCCGTTCAATAAAAACCAGGGGTTATGATCAGTCCAGACCTCTATGGGAAAAGAAAATTAGTTACATAGGGTTTTAAAGTACATAAGGGTGCGGACCAAAGCAAGGGCTTCTTTTTCAATTGTTGAGTATCTTCTTTCTGCCCGCCAATAACTTACGACTGAAATAAGATACTGGGTGAACTCATCTTCCTCATTCCTTTGAAAGAGGACACCACCAATTTCCTACATCACTGGCATCCACAGCATGATAAATGGTCTTTGAAAATCTGGGGAAATTAAATGGGGTTAGTCAACAACACAGATTTAAGCTTATTAAAAGCTTCCTCACACTGCTGCGACCAAAAGAATTTCTGACCCTTTTCTAGGAGTTTTGTAATGAGATGAGCAAGGTCTGAGAAAATTTTTAACGTACTTCTGTAGTAGCCAATCATACCTAGAACCCTTCTCACCTCTCTGACATTACTTGGGCTTTTCAAATTAATAATAGCCTCGAGGTTAGCTTGTTTCGGAGCCACCTGACCAAACCAACTCGTGACCCAAATAACAAACCTTAGTCTTACCAAATTCACACTTGGCTAAATTTATAAACCAAACCAGCAGACCTAAGAGCCTCAAATACTTTACGCAACCTTACCAAATGCGTATGCCAGTCATTGCTACACTACCAAATCATCAATATAAATCTCTGTTTCCTTCTAAACCACAAATAACCCTATTCATCAGCCCTCTGAAAAAGTGCATGCTGCATTTTTCATCCCGAATGGCATAACCTTGCATTCATACAAACCAAGGGAGTGACAAATGCAGAGATTTCACGGCTCGATCAGACAACGAACCTGCCAATAGTCTTTCAGTAAATCCAACTTTGTAATAAAATTGGCAGATCCTATCTGGTCGAGGCATCATCAATACGAGGCAAAGGAAAAGAATCATTCTTTGTATGGACGTTTACTTTCCTATAGTCCACACACATGCGAACTTACCGTCTGCCTTTTTAACAAGAACTATAGGAGAACTCCAGGGACTAACAGAAGGCTGAATGAGGTCGTGCTCCAACATATACTCAATCTCCTTACTGACTATATCCCTTTTCACAGGATTCAACCGATAAGGACTTTGCTTAACAGGAGGAGCACTTCCCACATCAACATCATGCTGAAGAATATTAGTTCTACCTGGAGAATCCTTAAATAAATCTGTAAAGGAATAAATTAAATTAAGTACATCTTTTTCTTTGATTAACATCCAAATGTTTCCAAACCTTCCTGCAAGATTCCTAAATTTTGCAAATTTTCAAACAAAGGCTCGGAAGGAACTTGATACAATAAGTCATCAGATTCTTCAGGAGGAACATCTACTACTACCGATATCGGTTCATACACAATTGCTAAAGGATCAACACTTTTACAATGATATGGCTTCAGTCTGTTTATATGTAAATTCTACACTTTCTACTTGAGCCTGGAGCTTCAATTTCATAATTGACCTCGGACAACTTCCTCAATACCTTCCAGGGACCTTATACCTTGGTTCAAGAAAATTGTCTGGGTCCATACTCAAAAACCAAAACCATTCTCCAGGTTCAAAAGAACGAGCTTTAGCTTTTTCTGTCAAAATTATCCTTCATCACAGCTTGCGAATAACTCAGATTTTCCCGTGCAAAAATTCCAAGCACTGAACAACCTCTTTTTCAAATCCTCTACAAATTCTCCAACTTTAACCTCCTCCTCCCCTTCGACCGGACTGTAGCACTTCGCTAAAATTTCTAGAGGACCACGAACTTTATGACCGAATACCAATTCGAAGGGAGCTACACCAGTGGAAGAATTTGGATGATTCCTAAGAGCAAAGAGGGCAAAGGGAAGTGCTTTATCCCACTCACTACCTTGTTCGTACAAGTTTTTCAAAATGGATTTAAGGTCTGGTGAAACCTCTCCACCACACCTTGACTCTCCGGGTGATAAGGTACGCTGGTATGTGCTGAATGGCCAGTTCAGCACATTTACCTCTAAATACCTTACTCGTGAAATTTGAACCACATCTGTCTGAATAACACGAGGGAGACCCATACCTTGGAAAAGAAATCCATTAATTTTTCAAAAACAACTTTAGATGTAATACGTCTCATAGGGAATGCTTCGGGAAATCTAGAGGCTCTATCCCATAATAGTTAATAAATAAACATAACCAGACTTGTTTTAGGTAAAGGACCAACGACATCTATCACCAATTCCGAGAATGGTTCACCAATGGCAGGAATAGGATGTAAGGAGCTTTGGAATTATTTGATTTGGTTTTCCCATAACCTGACATACCTCACATTCCTTCACATAATGCTTCACAGAAGATTTCATCCCAGGCCACCAAAAATACCTTGCTAATTTTTGGAAAGTTTTCCATACCCCAAAAATGGCCTGAAAGAAAATTGTTGTGAGCAAGATCATTACCGATTCACGGAACTGGGACAGAACCACAATTTGTGCAATCTGAGAAAGTCTTGCCCAGATCAATCTGTCGAAGGACGACTAAACCTGTAAAGTAGACCCTTGGTTATACCAAACCGAGGTTTAGTCAAATCATTGTCTCCCAATTCAAAGTCAAATTCTTTTTCTGGGCTTCAATAAAAGCCAAATCTGTCCCAATCAGGTTTCAAATCATTAATAATAATACTATTACTACCACTATCTACTGACCCGGGCCTTTCTACATCTACTTCTAAACTACTAAGCATAAATCATCATCTACATCAAGTAGATCAGCAGCTCTTGCTGCGGCACGGGTTGTTATAGCTATGGGACATGCATTAATGGACAATATGGGAAATAATTCCTGACCCTCACTATTGACCATATCGTTGCCCAAAATACCGTCAATCCCAGGAATGGGGAGACTATCAACAACGGCCACTCGGTAACCTTATCACATCCAGGAAAAGACAAACCTGACATCCACCAACGGAGCAGAAACAACAGTGTTCGGGAACCCTCCCAGAACAACATAATTCCCTGAATCTCTTTACAACCTATTTAAGGTATCCCTCAACACAAGAGACCGAGCTGAACCAGTGTCCCGCAAGAACTTTACTTTGATAATCTTAGATTTCCAAGAACAATTTTACCTGGCCATACATATTTGTCAAAATTGAGTCTCAACTGTTTTTTTATTAGAAGTGTCAACTACTACTATTATCTACCTTACTACTAACTACAGCATTTTTCCATTTGATTTATCACAAGACTGGACCTGTCAGAAATTAATGAAACTGGATTTTGGCCGTTTCTCTCAAGATATCGTCTACGGGCATTGCACTGGTTCTGGAAATGACCTGGCTTGTCACACCAAAACAGGTTACTCTACGTCCAGTACCTCTGTTACCATTATTATTATTGTACCTTTGATTATTACCGGAATTAGATGTACCTCTGTTAACAAAGACACGAGGGGGAGGAGACCCTCCTGAGACTCTACCAACATTCCTACCATCTGAAAAAGAATTAGCATTATTAATCTTGGGAATATTAGGAGTTAACGAAGGTGGTTCTCCCCTCCTTCCACTACTGTGGGCACGGAAGAGGGAATCATTTAAAACCCTGTACCCAAAGTTACCATTGCCAGAGCGATGGGTCAACATATTCATCTGCCAACTGAGCGGCACTACTCAACTTCATAGCTTTGACCTCCTCAAGATGGACCCTCAACTCTTTGCTACATGCCTTTTGAACTCTTCAAGGAGCAACAATTCCCGCAACGCTGCAAAGACACACTTGTCGGCTTTCAGCCAGTCGTCAAATTGTTCCTCCTTGACCCGAGCGAATTCTACATAAGACTGTGAAGGATGTTTTATTATAATTCCTAAATTTGAGCGATAGGCCTCGGGAACCAGATCATAGGATTTTAATACCAGCGCTTTGACCTTATGATAGTCCCTGGCAATTCCCTCCTCCAAGGCATTGTACACCCGATATCCTTGCCACCAGCCTACATTGTATAAAACAGTCCACATTTCGGAGGCCAAGACAACCGGCGGCAACACGCTCAAAGGCTTTGAAAATTCAGGGACATTGTTTTCATCAAAGACTGGCACCAACTTTAGCGCTGCACCTAAATTAAACCGTTCCTGAAACATACCTTTAGGAACTGACCAAATTGGCCCCCTGTAACCTAGCCATCTCTATATTCAACTTCACCATCTCTAACTCGTGACGCCTTACCCGCTCGTTCATCCTCAAATTCTATTTTCTTTATTCAATTCGTTTACAAATAATTTATATTCTACCTCCTCCTTAGATTCACCCGAAGTATGAACAGAAAGCCAGGGGTTCGACTGGCAAAGAATTAAGGGGGGGCAAAATGGATTATTAGACACATTAACCTTAGGTATATTCGAGGGACCTTCATAAATAATACCTGTACGAGGAGGATCCTCGAACAAAGTCAAACCAGCTCTTACGCTCACCTATCCTCTTCCAAATCATCATTAATACACCTCATCATCACTATCTACTTCACTTTCACTCACCAAATGTTCGGCCTCAGCTAAATCCTGGGCAATCTTACCCTTCACAGCCTCCAATATATCTCTCTTAGTGCCCGCCGACTTCAGCGGAACACCCAACCACTGTGCACAAGCAACTAAATGTTTCCTATTTAAAACAGGCAAGTACTTTAGGCAGTCGGCAGACCCCAAAAATTCAGCTGGGTCAAAGTTAAACTCTTCCATCTTGGCCAAAAATTAATAACTCAGGGAGAAAGGCATACTACAAAATAAATATTGAAGAGATCACCCAAGTGTCGCTCCACCGACCAAAATACCAGATACCCCTGAGTACATCAATCCTGTCACGGTCGCCAATTGTTACGACCCTTGTTGGGCCGTGATGCAGGTTTGTCTGCACTAAAGGATGTACACTCATGTTGTTACAGAGTTATCCAGTAAAAGATGGTCAATGGAGACGAAAACACTCAGAAAAACTCAACAATATTTATTAACAAACAAAAATAATCAAAGTCAACCTTGTGACTGCCAAGGACAAATTCTAGACCTTAAATAATCCCTTGGGATTCCTAACTACTAAAAACAAGCCCTAAACAGAGATAGAGAAACACATGAATGCAAATACAACAAAATATGCAATATAACTGGCCAGATCAAAATGAATAAAATAACCATTACCTATAACTAAATAGGATGGGAAGGAAGGCAAAGAGTAACAGGGAGAAAACACTTAACCTCCTACCTATGTTTATAATTCTAAACTTATTATATGAACAAACATAAAAGCCACGAGGCTGTTAACACCATAAGAATAATTATAACCAAACAAAAGGGGCAGCAAATTCCGACTGTCTCAACAGTTCATTATAAGATATCTATATATATATACAAATAATAATAACAAAAAAAATATCTCCTCACACTCAGAAGGGGTGTCCGTGATCCAGAACTAATAATAAAGGTCTTGCCTTACAGTAGGCCGTGATCCAAACAATTTCAGAACTCTGCTAACAGGTGAGTAGAAGCACCAAGGAGGAGGATCGAGAGGTCCTGCACGACAATACAAAAAAGGAACGCTTACCTGGGATCTGTCTCCCTACTTGACTTCTAACGGGCATCAAGGCCCCCCACAGCTGCAATAACCAAGGCGTCCTAGAAAGCAAATGCTTCTAACACCTCAGGAAAAACTCTTCCACTGAGTGGCAGTGAGATAAGTCCGCAGGTGGCACAAAATCACCTGCAATACAAGCAGACGCAAACACCGCAGGTGGCCAGAAAGCGTACCTGCAAAGGACAGCACTCAAAGTACAGCGTACACAACACCGCAGTGGCCAGATGTACCTGCGAAGGGCGGCTCAAAGTACTCCCAAAGCGTCGATAAATATATAAGAGCGGCAGCTGCAGAGCAAAAAAGGGACAGCCTCTGTAGATAGCCCGAACTGTCTGCCCCAAACCCACACTCGCTTTTGTCTCTTCTCACCTCCTTCACCGAGGCTCCAGTCACGTACCCAACGTAAACAAAAAGATAAGAGTGTTAAAAGGGTAATTCAAACAATTTTAACGAGCGGGAGGAGGCGCAAATCACCACACTAAAACTTAACTTTTGTAATATATAATACAATTTCCTTAAAATAAATACTAATACTAAATGTCTTAATATTAAATGTTAACAAAATCACAAGGTTGACTAAAAAAACCTGAAAAATTACGTTAACATCTGATAATAATATATATATATGTATAAAATATATGATATATAGATATATATATATATATATATATATATATATATATATATATATATGTATATATATATATATATATATATATATATATATATATATATATATATATATATATATATATATATACACTTGATACTGTAATATTTATGGCCTGTCTTTATATAGGTTATCATGATGTTTTAATATGAAATTATATTGTCTTTAATTAAAAGTACCCAAAGAAAGACCGATCTCATAAGGTGAGGTTTAATTTGCAAGAGTGTTCCGGATAACTCATTTCAAGAATTTATTTTATGATTTTTCTTGTCGATGTTTCTCACGTGAAACTTCCAAAACTATAATTTTCAGATTATGCCCTGAAAGGTAGTCATTAATTAACGAAGGAAGTTATTCAGAAGGAAATCTAGAAATTGATGAAGTTTAAAGTATAAACTAATTTTCTTGCAAATTGTACAATCAACCGACCCGATCGATATTATTTCCATCTTTGATCACTGACTTCGATCGACGAACCATTCCCCATTTACTTTCTTTCTTCTGCTAAGCTGCTAGGATCTCTCTCTCTCTCTCTCTCTCTCTCTCTCTTTGTTCTTGTTTACCTACCAGCTTGCAAATGACCTCTTTTGAAATTAATATCCGTGTTTGCAATGTTGAAACGTAAATTTACACAAAAATATTTGTTATTTTTAAAGAACTGCTTCTCCCTCCGTCGATCTCCAGATGATATGACAATGTATGTAGATAAATAAGCAACATCAGCATATAATCGCCACTTGAACACTCGCTGTCCTGTGGCGTTTATCAGCTTTGTAGGATTGTTCAGTTGAATTTACACTTTCATTTTCTGCTCGCAATTATTTCCCCTCCCCTTCCATACGTCTCTCATTAAATTCCTACTAATTCATTTGCATAACAAGAGAAGTAGAGGAAAGGTTTTCCCGTTGGACTTATTCGTATTTATTAATGTGAAGTGAGGCGTCATTCAATATGGTTAGCATAAAATGCAACTCCCCTACCTCAGAATAATTCATGCTGTAATACGCTTTTCCGTTTTGTCATTAAATTTATTTTATCGAAATTATTTATTTCATTAACTTTGCATTTTGACTCACTGCTTTAGGTTTAATTGTTCATGTTTCTTTTCCTTTAGTTCTATTATAAAGACGAGTTATATGAAATTAAGTTTTATCTGCATGTCAACATTAGAAAGTAACATAGGGTTATCCTAGCATATTACTTTGCAGATTTCTAGTAGAATGAATATCGTTTCACTTAACCAGCTAACATGATCTGGTAATTTCTTAAATATTTTCTATATGAAATATATCAACTTCTTATGAATTTATTAAGATTTATTCTACATTATCTGTAATTGCGATCTACAGAATCGTAGGAATAACTTTTATTCTCCAATTTTAAAAATACAAATATAAGATATTAGGTATCCAAAACACGAGTTATAAATATGAATAGCAGTACGATCCTCCTACAATATACACGGAAAAACTTTGAATTTCTAATTTCAAAATATCCAGATTTAAAAATTGTATTTTTTTCGCTTACTTCCCCCTATAGCGCCATTCATTTATTTTATCAGAGCCATTCATTTATTTCATCAGCGACTTAGGAAGGCGTGACGATTTCATTTCATTATCCGATTAACTCCCTGATGGCGTGGCGACTTTATTATCCGATTAAATATATATCTATAGTCTTTAATAATTATCGTTCGGAAGAACAAGATGTTTCGTCGTTAGCTTAACTCAATAATATACCATTAGAAATGAATCCTCGGAGTTATACCCACCAATACTTCTTCAGAAATGAATTGACTGAATTACACAATCTAATACTTCACAATACCTTACTCAACCTATTTCATCATTGCAAAGATTTTCTGAAATACACTACCTAACATTTTATTAGAAATTATCTACTGAGTTACATTCCTTGATATTTCATTAGAAATATACTTACTGAATTACACTTAATACTTCATTAGATATCTATTTACTAAATGACACTCCCTAATATTTTATTAGGAATATATTAACTAAATAATACTCTCAGCATCTCAGAAGAAACATATTAATTAAATTATGTTTAAATACATTATACTTCCGCTGAGCCTTTGCAGCCGTGGCTGAGAGGTAAGTACATTCGCATAAATATACATAATTCTCTCTCTCTCTCTCTCTCTCTCTCTCTCTCTCTCTCTCTCTCTCCCAGACCATCCAAGATTGGAAGATGCAAAATATACCGGAAGATGTACCAGCAACTCTCTGGTAGACATTAGAGGTGCCTCACACTGAGGGACCTGGGGCAACCCGAACAAGATGTAAGGTCTGTAAGGTAAGGTCTCTCTCTCTCTCTCTCTCTCTCTCTCTCTCTCTCTCTCTCTTCGTATGAAATTAATTGCATTTTATCGTTCCCCTCTTTGTGAACGTCATTCCGCATTCGGCTCTTACCTTCATCTGTCATTCTTCCTTGTGTTCTCAGTTGATAATATGATTGAGTGTAGTTGAGTCCCAACTTTCACTTCTAAACTTCACCACTTTTTTTAAAAAAGTGATACTGAATTTCGTTATTTGTGGCCTCCCAATATTTAGTTGATGGTAAAAGATAATGATATATGTTTTTATTGTACATTGAGAGTTTTGGATAACAATATTTTTGTTAGATTCTGTCAATTGTTTTGTTCGAATTTGAAATATCGCGGTAATTACCGAAAATGACGATATTTATTAGGCAATGGTTCACTTTCATGTGCTGAAGATAAGAAGATAGTTTATACTCTTATTCGTGTTATTTTTATTCAGTAAAATATTAAATTAAAACATAGAGCGTCTCTCACTAAAATGTTTTCTTCGTACAAAATTGCTCGACCAATGTTTTTGTGATCTGGGTGGTCTTGATAATATACGTTTGAGAAGCAGCTGAATTCTACCGAGGTCTCTTTGAATACCAGCATTGCCTTCCAAACAAAACAAGATTTTGTTATGCTATAATTTCAGCTTAAATCGGGTTTCCAGGAAACAACTGAACTTCATTTTTCTAAACAGATGACGCCGAATATTAATGATACATAAGATGAATGAAACTGGCCTCGTTTTTTATCTGTGGGACCTAAGGTAGTCAGACATTTAATCATAGATAAAAAAAGGACGGGTTTTTAACAGTCTCTGCCCTTGTTTCATAAATATTTATATTTATGCCTTTACATGTCGTTACAGTAATAGTTATAGCTTTCCCATTGCATGGGATTCTCCCTTTTATTTTGGAATATTGTTCAGTGAAATCTCGAAACATTAAGAACAATACTAACTTGTATAACGTTTATTTGAGGCTGGGTGTTCCCATGAATATGTTCACTTGTTCACTCACCCACTCGAGCGTGAAGTTCTTCACAATATGTCAGGTTATTCAAGCTAATAAAGATTTCTTGAAGGTTGCAATGTCAATATGAGGAGAAACGAAGGAAATTAATCCTGTTGAGAGTCGTTCAATTAATAACAACAACAACAACAACAACAACAACAACAATAATAATAA
>NC_061109.1:67392442-67397442 GCF_015104395.2 Macrobrachium nipponense
CAAACATTACCACAATCGCACGTATGATTTTTTCGGAGAGTTACCGCGCGGACGTAAAGAAAATGTTATCATAAATTCACCATAAATCGAAATATTGTGGCTAGAGACTTCCAATTTTGTTGCAAAATTAAGGTAAATGCTTGAATATTACTAGAATATAAGCGTTTTAGCTTACAATTGCGTTTTACGACCATTTCGGTAGAGTCAAATTGACCGAAGGTTGAAAATTTGTCACTTATCTTTTTTTATATGAAAATATTTTCAAAATTGATAAAAGCTACAACCATGGGTTGTTTTTAGTGTATTGTGCATGAAATTGCGCACATTTTCATATATAAAACTTTATGTAACGGCTAATTTAAAATGGTGCAAACATTACCACAATCGCATGTATGATTATTTTCGGAAGAGTTACCGCGCGGACCTAAGGAAAAAGTTTTTTCATAAATTCACCATAAATCGAAAATATTGTGCTAGAGACTTCCAATTAGTTGCAAAATTAAGTTAAATGATTGAATATTACTAAAATATAAGAGTTTTAGCTTACAATTGCGTTTTTCGTCCATTTCGGTAGAGTCAAAGTTGACCGAAGGTTGAAATTTTGGCACTTATCGTTATTTATATAGAAATATCTTAAAACTGATAAAAGCTACAATCATGAGTATTTTTTTGTTGTATTTTACATAAAAATGCGCACATTTTCATATATAATACTCCATTTGTAACGGCTAATTTAAAATGGTACAAAAATTATGTCAAAGTGACGAAATAATTTCCGAGATGTGTCACAGATACTTTTTAGTGCGGCAAGAAAGAAATTCGCGCTTGCGCGCCTGCGTAACGATTGTAAACAAAACAACACCTTGATCCGTGAACTCCCAGCATCCCCCAAGGCGCGTGATTCAAGAGTTTTCGGCTGGTAGGCCTAAAAGTATTTTTCCGCGAATTTTTAAAAAAACTTTTGTATGTAGACGTAAAATACGTCCAGTCGGCACCCGAGAGACATAAAATGTCGACGTAAAATACGTCCAGTCGGCGTTTAAGGGTTAATCTCCCTTCAATTCTTAGAGAGCCTATTTCTATTCTTCTCTTATTCATCTTTTTCGCATACAAGTACAATAGTTTGAGGTTTTGCTTGATATTTACTGGGGTTTTATCTTCCAAGTCCCGTTTTTCATTTTCTTTGGATTGTATAATCTTTTGTTCTGCATTTTCTATCTTACTTTTCAGTTCGATCACTTTCCATGCATTTTTTTCTTTTGCAAGACCTTTTTCCACTTTCTGATTTTCTGGAACAAGATCCTTCTGTCTCTTGGTATGCATGACTGATGTTTACTTTTCTTCTTCGGGATATATATCCACTATTTTCTCTAATTTTTTATATAATCTCCGTATTTACCTTTATTATCATCACTTACGAAAATGTTATCCCAATCTTTGTTAATTCTTCATTTATTTCTGACCATTTTATATATTTTACTGTAGAAGTTGTATTTTCCATATCCTTCCCACTTTTCCATATCTTGTTTATTTCTGTTTTCACTTGCTTTGGAATGGACTGTTAATTCTATGACATTATGGTCTGAAATACTCGCATTATAAACTATTATTTCTTTAACATAATTCACCTCGTTCACAAATACTAGGTCTAAGGTATTTTCCTTTCTTGTTGCAGGTGATTTGTATTTGTTGAATGTTGTATTCTAGTAGCATATCTAATAGCTTTCAATTGCCTCTTATCTTCTGCATCTACTACTACTCTTTTTTTATATGTATAACTACAACCACATCTCCTATTCGTTCTTTCAGTCTATGAAAGGAAACTTAGTCTCCGGATAGGAGAATAGTCCAGTCCTTGTGATTTCTACATATATCATCCAATTTTCTTATTATTGTGTCAAAGTCTTCAGTATTAGGGGGTCTATATATTACTATGTTCATTAATTTTTCAGATTCAAATTCTACCGCTATTAGTTCACATTCTGAGTTACTATATTTCTCATAGATTTTTCCTTGTTTTTCTCTTTCCCATATATCGCGGTTCCTCCTTCATTCCTATTTTTTTCTGTCTGATCTATAAGTTTGGAGCCCTTTTATTTGATCGTCATTACCAGTCTCTTAGGAATACCAGGTTTCACTTATATTCAATATATCTATTTTCTTTTTAATTTGGGTTAGTTCTTCTAAGTACTCTATTTTTCTTTTTGAGTTACTCGTAACTAAACCCTGCGCATTCATTACTATGATGGTTTGCGTGTTATCTCCTTCATTTAATATGGGTAATAATAATGATTTTCCCATGTCTCTTTTCTGTTCTGGTATGTTGTTCTTTTCTTCATTTCCAGAAATTCTGACATTAAAAAATCTAACTTTTCCATAATATTTGATCTTCCTTCATCATAATTATTCATTTTGTGTCTGAATCCTCAATTTTCTCCGAATCTGCAATATCCCGTAGCATTGTACATACAGTATTTATCTCTTGAGCTGTAGTATCTTGGAGCTGAGGCTTGGAAATTATTTGCTGACAATCCATATCGCAGTGATGGCCTGCTTTTTTCCTTCACCTCATATTCTTTGTTCCTCTCTTTATTTTTCTTTCTTATTTTGGATTTTATTACTTGATTGATTATTTAATTGATTTTGATTCATGGCTACAGGGTGCATACATTTAAATTTTTTGTTGAACTTACATTCTTTTCCTTCTTTTAGGTTTTTGCATATTTTTGGATGTAGATCTCTGCAATCATCTTCATAGCCGTCTAGGTATGCACATTTACCATACATTTCATAGTTGTGACATACCTTGAGATGTTTTTACTAACATCTTTCTCCAAATCTGCAGTTCCCTCTTTTCAAAAGGGTGCAGACTTTATCTTTCTTGTCTATCTTTTCCTCTTTCCCATCAGTGTGCAGATCTGGGTAGAGCCTCTTCAGGATTTTATTTTGTGTTGTCATGTCGTAATTTATTTCTTTGTATGTATGCTGCTTGATTGCCTCATATGTAGTATCAATGAGTATCTCTGCTTCCATACTCTTATCTTGTTCTTTGTTTTCCTAATTTTTTCTGTCATTTCAGTTTTGTTTTCTTCTCTTCCGTTTTCCTCTTCTTCTTCTTCCTCTTCCTCTTCTTCTTCATCCTCAACTATTTGTACATTAAGTCTTGATTTAATAACATTGTCTATCCATGATAGACATGTTGAGCAAAATATTCTGGTATCCTTACTCGTATTTTCCATTACTTCAGCACATTGAGGATGCGTTGGAATGTTGCATGCAGAACATTTTCTGATCAGGTTTTGTGGATTGACTATGCTATATCACACCTTACACAGTTTGCATGCTTTTGGCATTCTTTTTCCTATTGCATCAATTAGGATATTCACAATGTTCACGTTATTCGTTTTCTTTGTCGGAATATGTTGATTGATGTAAATTTTCTATATGTAAATTTTCTTTATGAGAGAGAGAGAATTGGGAATCGCTTTTGATTATTTGATAAGGAAAGAGAGATACCCGGGTGAAAGGTTGTGCCCCAAAATTAAATGCCAGAGGAAGCGGGTGGTTCAGAGATAAGGATGTCTTTTCGCACGGAAGGATGAAAATCATATGTTTTATGTTATATCAAGAGCTTAAATAGGATTACCTGGATAAAACTGAACTATAAAATAAAAGAACTTGAAGTATGTTCTATCTGTAGGTGTGTGGTATTCTCGCTCATACGTATTAATATATGATGTTTTAGTGTTCACACGTAAAGCTATTAGGTAGCGGAAAGGTCAATTAGTTTTGTGGGATGCACCAGAATTTCCACTCCTCGTAACGTATCCTTTGCGAAATCTTTCCTTGAACGATAAAAATGAGTAATTAATGCACTCCTGGAATCTGAACTGTCTCATGCTACTGAAAATAGCGGTTAGTATGTTTGCAATGTTCTTCCCTCGGTAAAAAAAACAAGCTTAAATATATCAGACAAATACAATGATTTTTAAGCCTAACATAATGCAGTTTCAAAGGAATAGCATTGGGTCAACTTGGCAAGCCCGGGTAGACAGGAAAGAACCAGAAACTGGAGACCAATATATAATCAAAAGCACACAGAGTTTGAGCGCCATGCTCCCATTTCAGTGTGGAGGCATCTTTTTTTTTTTTTTTTTTTAATAATGATCTGTTATCAACGGGCAGACAGATGGGAATTTTTTTTTCTTTTTTTACTTAATTAAAATGAAATCGCTGTTCAACTTCCCAGTAAGCCAAAACCTCAATGCCTGTAACAAGCACCTTGGACTAGGCCTGTAAGTCTGCACTCAGGTAACCAATCAAGTCGAGATAACCGGAGGAATCAATAACACAACGAGGATATTAAAATGAAATGTTCTCTGGATAGTTAATATAACCTATTATGGTAGCATCATATTTTATCCAGTCGTTGAAATATGAAGTAATTTTCGGTATGGCTAATTAAGCCTGATATTGATCAGAGCCATTTTATTGTATATTATAACATTTTATTATCTGTTTCTGTTATTAGGGAAATGGAAATATTTCTAAAAGGGAAGCGGCATAAAATGAATTAAGGTCTTTCTAATGCCACCAAACATTTGTAACGTTGACCTTCTTCCCATGAAATTAGGACAAATGAATTGCTCTTCGCATTATGGAGTGCGAAAACAATAATTTATTGTGAATAAGGTAATACACTGGCAATTGAAAAGATGAAGTATTTATACGCAATTTTGTTTCAGTCTAGGATACTTAAGCTCATCAACATACGAAAGACCTGTTCATTTAGGTAAATGCAAGTGTGCACAAATGCACGCACACAGGGTTGTTCACCCACAATATGTTATACCCTCAGTAATTCTGCCACCCTTCCTTCATCCCTTAAATCTAAATGGCTTAAGATCTTGGACCTTCTTTCATTCAGAATGTATACTCAACATTCTTATTTTATCAAAGAGCACCTAATAGAAGTTACTTGCTTACTCAAAATTCTTATT
>NC_061109.1:67404942-67449942 GCF_015104395.2 Macrobrachium nipponense
TCTTAATGGAAGAGTTTATTAGGAAATTACCAAGTAACATTGCTACATTCATTCTCGAAAAGGGAGAAACCAATTTGTTGAAAGCAGCCAGTTTAGCTGATGATTACTACTTGATCCATAAAACATATAAACCATTTAACAAATCTATTTCTTCATCATCCACAGCATATTGTTCCTATTGTAAGCAGGAAGGGCATCCCATAGAAAACTGTCCTAATCCTTCGTGCAAGAAGTCTGATGTTGGAAAGAATTCTCCGAACCCTAATAGGAAGGATAATAAAACATTTCATGTTGCTTCTCAAGAATTAGATAGGAATGTCTTCAAACCTTTCACTTGTAAAGGCACCGTCAATGGTATTCCAGTGACTTGCTTACGGGATACAGGATCCTCCCAAACTGTGGTAGCTCTGCCCTCACAGGACTTCAAACTGAGACATGAGTATGTTACCGTTTCTGACCTCAGTACCACCAAATCCATGCCTTTGGCAGAGGTGAATTTACAGTGTCCTTACTATCAAGGTAATGTTTTAATTGCAGTTTTCACGAGATCCTTTGCCTTGTTCATCTATCCAGCTTTTAATTGGTGATGATCTTGCAGGGGCCATTGTTAATCCCAGTAGTATCTGATCCTGATATTCTTATAGAAAATGAGTCCAATAAATTAAATAATGCTGTTATTCAAATGGCATCAATTAAACAAATTGTTATAGATAATGGCAATAGAGTAGAGAAGACATTAGACCTTATAAATATTACCAAATCAAACTTCAAGGACTTGCAGAATAAAGATCCTGTCCTTAAGGCTCTTTGGAAGAAAGTTGCAGACCCAGATGATAATCCCAAAACTCCTTACTTTTATCTTGATAAAGATTTGCTTTTTCGACATTTTAGGTCCTCCAAAGCACCAGCAACCACAACATGGTTTGACTGTCATCAACTTGTTGTGCCACTCTCTCTAGTTCCAGCTCTTCTTGAATTAGCCCACTCTCATGTGAACCACTTTGGAGTCAACAAGACTTACTCTACCTTGGCTGACGACTTCTTCTGGCCTGGGATGAAGAAGGACATACAACAGTTTATTAAAGCATGTCATCATTGCCAGACTACAGGCAAACCCAATGAGAGACTTCCACCAGCTCCTCTTCAGCCCATATCCGTACCAAAGTTTCCATTTGAGAGGATTATCATAGATTGTGTTGGCCCAATGCCTAGGACTAAGCAAGGTAATGAGTATTTACTTACTGTTCTTTGCCCAACAACTAGATATCCCATAGCAGTGCCAGTAAAGAATATAAATGCTAAAACTATAATGGTCAACTTGTCAAAATTTTCACAACCTATGGATTTCCAAAGACATTGCAATGTGATAGGCACAAACTTCACTAGTAAGCTTTTTCAACAAGCTATGAGAGAATTCAATATTCATAACATATATACTTCTGCTTATCATCCCCAAAGTAACAGTGCACTAGAAAGGGTTCACCAAACTATTAAAAATCTACTTCGGAAGTACATGCAGGAAACTTCAGAACAGTGGGATAAAGACATTGATCTTCTGATGTATATTTACGAAGTGTACCACAAGAGTCACTGGAGTGTCCCCCTTTCTAATTAATGTTCGGAAGAAAGCCCGTACCACTCTCAGTATGGTGAAGGAAAATCTAATTCACAACAAGGAAGAGGAGATTACAAACATTTTGTCATATCTACAGGACTTAAAAGATAAAATTGTATCACTTCATGTATTTGCTAATACTAATCTTTTGCATTCCCAGGAGATGATGTCCCGCTTATATGTAAAAAGGCAAAGCTTCGTGTTTTTCAGCCAGGAGATGAGGTGCTTGTCTATCATCCCATACCCGGTTCCCTTTACGTGAAAAATTTATGGGACCCTTACAAAGTGCTTCAAGAATTTCTAAGTTTAAACTATGTTCTCTCTACTCCTGATCGTAGACGATCAAAGCAACTAGTGCATGTGAATTTGTTGAAGGCATATCAAGCACCTACTCAAATGGTAAGTAATCTCTCAAATTCTTCTGAGGCGAAAGTTCTAACACTAGAGGAACTTCCTCAGAAGTGCTCCTAGATCTTCCTGAAGATGACCAACTAATTAACTGGAAAGACAACACCACAGTCAAGATTCTAAAATCCTTGCCAGTTATTTGACAGGAATACCATCTCCTAAGAGAAAATTACTATCTCAATTGCTCTCCAGGTTTCGTGTGTATGTTCTGACAACTTGCAGGGAAGTCAAACCATTCAACATGACATCGTCATCGAGTCTGGTGTTACTCCCATACGCCAGACGTACTACCGTATGGTGGGCAAGAAGTTGGACTCGTTGAAACAAGAGGTACAGTATTTACTAGATAATGACCTTGCAGAACCAAGCACTTCACCATGGGCTTCACCCTGTCTCCTAGTACCTAACCTAATAATAAACTAAGACTCTGTACTGATTATCGTAAGTTAAATAAGGTAACCGTAAAAGTTCATTCCCATTACCTAGAATCAATAATATCCTTGATAGCATTGGTAATAAGAAAATTCTTACACGGATAGACTTAATGAAAGGCTATTACCAAGTACCTCTAACTCAATCGGCTAAAGAAATCTCATCATTTATAAACTCCATTTGGGTTATTCTCTTATAAGGTCATGCCATTTGGTTTAACTAATGCGCCTGCCACCTTTTCAAAGATGATGTCAGAGGTAATAAGAAATATGAAAGACACTTACGTATATATGGATGACGTGGTGGTAGCTAGTGACGACTGGGACGAACACCTGCAGACCCTCGAAGAACTCTTCCATCGCTTCAGATCTTCAAGGTTAACAGTTAATTTGGCCAAGAGTGCCTTTGGGAGAGCTAAGGTAACTTATCTAGGGCATACCATCGGAGGTGGAAGTATAATGCCCAAAGACGCCAACATTGCAAGTATACTTGATTATCCAATTCCAACAAACAAGAAAGAGTTAAAATCATTTCTAGGAATGAACTTCATACTATTCTCGCTTTATTAAAGAACTACTCTGAAATCACAGCTGCTTTATATAATTTAACATCTCCAAAGATCTCTTTTTATTGGGAAGAAAAGCATCAACAGCTCTTTAATAATCTTAAAAGAGTATTTATATCTAAACCTATTCTTAAAGCCCCAAACTTCAATAAAGATTTTTTACTCCAGGTAGATGCAAGCAATTCGGGATACGGTGCAGTACTACTACAGATGTCATCAGCTTGCAAATCTGGAGATGAGCGCCACTGGACTACTTGTTTCCAGTATCTTATTTCTCAGGCTCATTCAAAGGTTCACAAATTAGATGGGGCAAACCATAGAAAAGGAGCTTTTTGCCATCATAGCTGCTCTTCGTCACTTTGCTCCATATTTAGAATGCAACCCAACAAGGTCATCGTCTATACAGATCATCGACCTTTAACCTTCCTGGATAGATCACGACTACTGAACGACAAATTGTTACGCTGTCGTATTATCTAACAAGATATAATCTTGAGCTCCGAGCGATCCCAGGACATCAAAACAAAATTGCAGACGCATTATCCAGACTTCCCGCTGTCCCTCATCCCAGCCATCCTAAGTAGGATGCTCTTTGGGGAGGATCTATGACGGAACGTCACACTTATTTGTAATAATTATTTGTATCTATGAAATTATCGGGTGTTTAATGTTCAACGCCGTCTGTTATCAGTTATGTTAACTATTCTACATTATCCTTGGTTTCTTTTCATTAACTTAGTCATACAGATATTTTGCATTCCTTAGTTTTTGTTACACTTTTAATTTGTATTTTTCTTTAGAGAACTATTCAGTGCAGTGTTGAAATCATCTTTTTCTTTTGCTTATCATTATTAGTGTTTTTGTGATATTACGTGTGAAAGTAATTATATTGGAATTTAAGTTTTTTAGTTAAGTATTAAATTATCGATAGTCTTTAGCGTTTAATTAAGATCCTGCTGGATTGGAGAAGTAATTAAAAGTGGTTTAAAATAGAGGTGAAAATAAATAATACGTGAAGCAGACAAAAAGAATATTTTTGTTGGTGGTGATATTTTAAATTTGAGGGATAATTGAGTGATTACAGACCAGCAACATCCCCACACCTAGCCACAGGTAAGATTCACTCAAGTCCCGTCATAATATATATATATATATATATATATCTATATATATCTATATATATAATATCTAATATATATATATATATATACTATATATATATTATATATATATATATATATATATATATATATTTGAAATACTAAACCCAGCAACCTTGCAGCAACAAACAAAAGAGAACAAATTTGCAAAGCCTTCTTAATAAACTTTAAATTTTTACGACTCACTAAATCTCTCTCTCTATCTTTTGGAAAATGTCTTTTGCTGAAATGTTCGCATTTTATTGATCTGTCTCCGGATACCCAAGAGAAATGACGCCTGACGTTTTCATCATAATATTTTCTCCTTTTTTGCAATCTCTCTGTTGCCATGAGTCCGTTGCACTGGTGCCTCGTCCTTTGCACGTCAGGGAAAATGACATTTACATTCTCTTGTTGAATCAGCTGTCATGCAGTCTCCGGAGCGAACTATTTCTATAGTAAAGGTATATTGGTCTTCAACTGGTTAATTCGTATCGTGTTTACGGCCTTTAAAGCTAGCTCTCTCTCTCTCTCTCTCTCCGTCTCTGTATTCTTGTTAAGATTTTCTTAATATTAACGATGGACGTTTTAATAAAGTTTCGAAAGGGTTTTCATCTTACAAAGCACTGGGTATTAACACTTTTTTGTCTGTCTGTCTGGTTTCCTAAATGCTTTTTTAAAAGATTTGCTGTAAGTCCTACCGGCATGCACGCACTGACACATACTCCTATACATACATACGGCTGAATATGAAATACAGCACATTTCATACAGCACAAAAGTTTCCTTAATTACTAATAAATTTATTTACTGTTCCCTTTCCAACCCCCTTTTCATTGAATTATAGTCTACGTTACCTATTTAAAGACAAAGAAGCTATATATAAAAAAAACTAAAAGCTCCATTATAGGGACATTATCGATTTCAAAAACTCTCTTAATTAAGAAGTTATAAAAGTTTCATGAAAATCATTCAACTCTATGAAAGGTGTCCTCTTTGCTACCTTGATATATGTACGGGAAATCAATTTCTGAGTGAAAATTTACTTTTCAAAAATTTCTTAAATTCTATGATTCGACGTTTAGCATTTATAGTCAGTCATAAGAGAAAATGAAGCACATGCCTATGGAAAGAATAATTCAATGGAATAACAGATATATCAACAAAACCCAGTACACCACAGCCTGAAGAGGAAAATTTTGACAAATACCTGTTTGATTGAAATGGAGTGTCTACACAACCACTTCTGTTCCTTTGTAAACCATCGAGAGTTTTAAGCGGAACTTTTGCCAGAACGAAAGACGGGAGTAAGTAAAAAAAATTAAAAACCCTTTGTTTGACGCTGGAGAAAGAAGGAAAATTACTGAGCTGTTGACCCTGGATAATGAAGGAATTCCCAGAACGTTGTTTGACCAAGAAAAAGAAGAATGAACATGTGAATTATTTGACCCAAAATCAAGAAGAAAAAACGCTGTGATGGCACGTGTACTGGAAATGAGAGAATTGTCCCGCAAAAGTTTGATGCAGACAAATAGAAGGCTGGAGAATCGATCCTCAAACGCAAGACAAGGCTCGAGAAGCATTACTCAGATATTCTGCTGAGATAAGAGGAAAATCTTTTGCATTCAGCGTCTGCATGCAATGTCCACGTCAATCAAAGAGATGACAGTATACTCACAGATATGTATGAGAGTATATGAATATTTATCTACTCTTTTTCACCAACGACCTATTTTTCGCATTTATTACGAAAAAGCTATGCAGTAGGAAAACATGTCTTGATTTGCTTGATCAACTTGATGGTTTTGTTTGTTCTTAATGAAATTTATGTAAGGAATTGCAATAATAAATATTTGAAATTAATTTTAATTAGAATAATTATTGATGATTTCTCTCTCTCATCCAACACCCCTCATTACTATGTTCGTCTGTCATACAATTATGGAAAGAAAGAACAGAGACTATATGCAGTTGACCTGCGTTGCTAAATTTCAATGTACAATAAAATATAGGCATACTTTTCTGACTGTTTTCAAGTCTAAATTTGGAACATAACTATAAATTCCGTCAAAAAAAAAAAAAAAAAAAAAAAAACCGGCATACAACTTTAGTACCATTCATCCCCATGCATTTTTTCACTGACTGTACGTTACAAACATCTTCAAGGTCACTTTGAAATTGGGGGCATCGAAATGTCTAGTCACGAACCAACTTCAAAATTCCATTCATGACTGTCTAGTGATTCCATGTTATTAGCGCATCAAACTGGATAACCGATGGCAAGTGCAGAATATGCTCTAGAACTGACAGTCAATATTAAAGACCTATTTGGCGACCAGTTGTGATTCTTATAAGGTTGCGTCCACACTGCAGTAACATATCATAAACATGTCGGAGACTTATCACATATATGACAAGAAAAGTTGGAAACAAGTCAACGACCGTAAGTAAAGAACAAAACTATTGCAAATGCTGGATAATCGTATCAAGGGTTTACAATAAGTCGTTGACTTGTATTGTATTCAACATGTTGGTGATTCGTATATGATAAGTTGCCGAAGTGTGTTGACCACATGTTTTGCTGGAGTCAATGGCAGCTATAATATAGCTGGTTGTCCTTATCCCTCTATATACTAAAGTCTTGTTTAGGAGAGAGAGAGAGAACGCCGACCAACTAGAATGGACTGTTTTTCATTCTTCGTTGTAAATCGCTTGTGTTTGAAAAGGCTCTCGAATGGCGATGTCTATTTTAACAATAGTATGTCAGCACTTAAGTATACTTAGGTATACTTGAGAATGTTGCTTGCCATGAGTAATGCACAATAACCACCAGAAATGGTGCCGTTGACTACGTGTTGCATGGGTGAGTACTAATGGGAAGGGTTCAGAATAAAGGTTTTTTATTACATTATATCTTCATTGCCAAAATTAATTAAACTAACTTCCTCTAGATATAAATAGTAGTTTGTTTTATATATAGATTACCGAGCTTTTATTTATTATAATGCAGATAAAGGAACTCGTTCAACGTCCAAGTATATGTCAGATGAATTATGCTCTTAATTAATGATAACAAAGAAATTATTTTTAAAAAAGGAACTAAGACGTACACATACAATTAATAACACTCCCGTAACTAATGAGTTCTTAAGGAATTACACGACTGAAAAAGTCGCTGAACCTGTCAGTGATAATTATTCCTGAAAAATCTGTAAATTATAACATCATAAAAAAATCTTTAGTACTATTACAAAATGAATAAAATGAGCATAATATGTTCCCCATGAAACGACAAGACTTCATTCACATCTTTTCATTCTCCGAAGGTTTTAAGGAAGTTCAATATCCGGCAAAACTTCAGAAGTTTCGCTGGAAGTTCTAGCATGAAAAGTTCGCATAGTCTTCAAGGATAAGCCAAGGCAATGTCTTTGAAGTTACAAAAACTTCAATATTCACGATTTAAATTTTGCTTTCTCTTAATGTGGTCTTTTAACAGAACAAAAATAGATGAAACGTTGATGTGATTACGCGATTATATATATATAATATATATATATATATATATATATATATATATATATATATATATATATATATATATATATATATATATATGTGTGTGTGTGTGTGTGTGTGTGTGTGTGTGTGTGTGTGTGTTTCGTTTTAGTGTTCAAAGATATGCCAAAAGGTAACAAAGAAAATTTCTATAAAATCATTTTAGCAATATATATGGCGTGCTGCTTGAAACATTTTCAGATCTGAATGAAATTTTAATCATATATCAAACAGGTAACACGAAAGCGAATTCTATTGCGTATGACAATACTGCCAGATTAAATCCTTGATATCGTTTACGTAAATATCAATTCATTTTGATTCCTCTGAACCTGTGATCCGACATCAAAAGGCCATTTCACTCGAACCGAGCTCAAATCCAACAATTGTTTTGTAGCATCGAGGGTGTTTTATTAATGAATTCTGCCGATGTTGTACTGAATTCAATTGAATCATCTACTTGGAGAGACCACGAACAATCACATGTGCCTAAAAAAATTTAATTGAAATCTAAATTGAAATGTAAACGTGAATTCAAAGAGATGTAGAAACATAAATTAATCTCGATCAATAACTCTATTCCATTATTAGGTATGTTGTTTATATACAAAAGATGAAAATAAATGAGAAAATTGTAAATTCAGAGAGTTAGAGATATATGATAATGGATCCAATTGAATTATGTAGTTAGGAGAGATCACGACCATTCACGTACACATGAAAAAACTAATAAATGGCAATCTACGCGTTAAATCACGGAGATGCAGAGACGGAGAAATGGCTTGATCAAATGCTCTACGTCATTGTTAACTTTTTCGTTCATATTAAAAAACATAAAATAAAATAAAATTAAATTAAATTAAAAATACAGGAAATACCGATGAATTAAAAGAAATAAAGAGACAGACATTCATCTTGACTAATCGCTCAATCTCATTATTCAACTTTTTCGTTCACATCAAAAAAGCATAAAACCAAATCGATGCAATTTCCAACACTAATGACAACTGGAATTAACTCGAGGTTACAGAAACACAAATCGCGTTGTCCGCAAAGTACCGACCCTGTTATTATCCGGTATTGCAAGGTAAGCGTCCCACACGCAATATTCTCATTTTAATTAAGCATACTGCTCTGATTACAGAAGAGTTTCTTGGGCTAAAGTCATTTTCTTTGTTGGCTTAAAAAGAATGATTACGACAGGCAATTCGGCCTCCTCTCATTGCAGCGTTTTATGGGAGGCAAAACTGGCGAAGATTTGTGTTTTCATTCGAATATTTTCGCGTTTTATTTGAACGTGATCGTACTCACTCACTCACGGTGACCAGACTCAGTCAGTCAGTCAGCCACATTCATGCAGTCATCACTCACACTCATTCACTCACGCTTACAGACTCAGTCACACACACACACACACTTACTCATCACTCACACACTCACTCTCACAGACTCGGTCATTCACTCAAACTCATTTGCTCACACGCACACGCGTACCAGACTCAGCCAATCACTCATCACTCACTTACTCACTGATCAGTCACACACTCACGCTTTCAAACACAGTCACTCACTCGCATTCATTTAATCATCACTAAGTCATTCACTCATTACTCCCACTCACGCTCACAGACTCAGTCACTCATTCTCATTCATTCACTCGCTCACTCATCACTCACACATTCTTGCTTACAGACTCAGTCACTCATTACATTTATTTACTCAAACTCACGCACACATTCACGCTCACCAACTCATGGACTCATTCGCAGACTCAGTCACTCACTTGGTTTCACTCTCACACCCACACACACTCACTCTCTCTCAGTCACGCATTCCTTCACGCACTCACTCACAATCATACTCACAGACACAGATATATTCAGTAGCAGATTTAATTAGTCAGTCAATCACAGACTCATCCCACTCATTCACACACCTATATAAGCATACTCGATCACTCACTGACTCAAACTCACTCCCATTGTCAGCACTGACCCGTAGCTCAATAGCACTAGCACCCTAATATCTTTTTCTAGCCCAGACCCGAATTGCCACCGCCGCCGCCGCCCCCTACACAACAAAACCCGAAATAAGAGCAGATGACATGGCAGGTGACGCAGGGTACAACCCATCAATGCCAATCTATTTCTCATTGCTGGCCTTTTGCCTGCACAGGGCCCATGTGTGAAAGGAGGTCAGTAAGTGTGGTATGGTGTTGAAGGGGAACATGGGGTCTCGTATGGACTTCTGGATTCGGTCCAGGCGCTTGCTTTAGCCTAATTGTAATAATGCAAAAACTAGAAATAACTTAGAAGAATCTCAGAAATTTTTAATTGAAACAGGATACAAGTACCAGCCCTAAATACTTCTAGCCAATATCCATCTCCAATTAGTTATATTAAAAAGAATTGCCCAAAATATATCGTAATAATTAACAGCCAAAGCTCTAACATTAACAATAACGAATGACATTTAAAATTAGGTGCAGGAAAAAGAAAGTAATACAGAAAGTTATACAATGAACGCATCTCCAAATGTCCTTCGTCTGTATTTGTCTGTAACCACAGAAATCAAAGGGATCAAGTCATTCTCCTAAATGTTTGTGTGGCTACAAAAATCCTTCAGTTGGGTACTTTCAGGCATTTGCCGTAATGTCTCCATAGAATTCTTAGTGAATTAATAGATGCCTGATCCCAAACGAGCTTTGCCAAATATTCCGCGCTAGTTATATTAGCAAATAAAGTCATTTCGGTGGTCTATGACTACTGTTGTAAATTATTGCCGAGTGCTCCGGTTGTTGCAGATCAGCGGAAGTTCGCTTTTCACATTTTTTTAACCAGTTGAAATTTAGCCTACGTTTATCGATTAAGTATCTATTTAAATCACAGATCTTGCTTAATCTAATCCTGAAGCTGCATAGTTTTCTTGCTATCTTGATAGTTTTCTTTTGCTTTGTGTTTTGTTTTTTCAAGAAATAAAAAAAATTAAAAAATACGATGGACGTCTTCAGTATATTAGATATTTTACTTTCCCTCTTCATCATACTGCTTTATAAGATTATTTCATATTGTAATAATAAGACTAAAAAAAATTATGCCGTGCAACCACAGCTGGACAAAATCTCAGATGCCTGATTTTTTATGAACTCTGGTTTTCTTGTTAACTACTTACTGACACTGTGTCATTTATTTTGCAATGGGCGCATAACCACAGACACAATCGCACAGGCACACACATAAGTGAGAAAGAAATGAATTAAAATAATTACTATATACCGTGAATAAATCAAACCAAGAACATTATCATAATCCAGACCTTTGTCTTAATCCTTTCCATTTTCCGAAGCTTGTGTGAGTGTCTTTACAGAAACAGCAATATTTTGTTATGAAAGTTTCTCTCAGCCTCCATCCCTCATTATAAAGCATCATTACCTTCATTTCATAGGCAATTTTGCTGGATTCCGGCAAACACAAAGTTTTGATTAGTTCCAAAGAATTTAATGAATTTACGAGACTCATTTCTTCGAGTTCCCTTCCGCCAAAACTTCGAATGAGTTTGGAACAAGAGATTCTTTCTATATAAAACGTGTAAGTAAATAATTATATAGAACAGCCGGGTTCTCCCCTATGATTTACGGTTCGCGTCCAGGCAATGTGAGATTATTTTTGTTGATGTTCAGAAGCTATTATGGCCAGTGGAAGACTTGCCAGGTTGCCAGCTTGCCCGATGGCAAGTGGACCCCTTGAATATGGGTCCCTTACACATAAGACCATCCAAAATTTCTTTTTCATATATCTGGGTAATTTACACTTATTAGGTGAAAAATAAACGTCCCAATACTTTACCTTGTGTGTTTCCACTTACGCATTTTCACCTGGCAACCATAATTTTTGGACCCAGTCCGCCACTGATTATGGCTATGTTAGCATGGCTGTTTACGTTGCGCTAAGTAACCGCTCATTTCTGCTTGCAAACCCTTCAGTCATGTTTACATAACTTTTTGGGTCTAACATAATCATTTGGTTATGCAAACATAAACTTTTAGTTGCGATAGCAACCCCTCAGTTATGTTAAAATAATCCTTTAATTATGCTAACCAAACCGTTTAGTTGTGTTAACAGAATTGTTTAGTTGTGCTAACATAACCATTTAATTGTTTACATAACCGCTGAATTATGCGGACATAACCATTTAGTTAAGCTAACATGACCTTTCATTTATGCTAACATAACCTTTCAGCATACTAACATGATATTTTAGTTATGCGAACATAACCATTCTGATTAGCGTAACCATATAGTTATACAAACATAACCTTTAGAAATGTTATAAACCTTAGTTATGCTGATATAACCATTCAGTTATGCTAACATAACTATTTAGTTAAGCTAACATGACCTTTTAGTACTGCTAATATAACCTTTTAGTTATGCTAACATAACCCTTTTATCATGCTAACAGAACCATTAAATTATGCAACCATGTCATTTTAGTTATGTTAATATAACCTTTTATTGTGCTAACATAACTATGCGGCAGTGACCTTCATTTTGCTTAAAAGTACCCGGTCAGAATACTCTTGAGGAAATTTAACACTTGACCAGAGCGATATAGAAGAACATTTTTCAAAGTGGTTGATGCTCTAATATGTGAGCAGAAATAAAGCAATTATATAAAAAAAATGGTGAAGAAAAGGAGGACTTAGCTAATATATCTTCTAACAATATGCCAGTGCGAATAATTGATTAGAGAGAGAGAGAGAGAGAGAGAGAGAGAGAGAGAGAGAGAGAGGGGGGGGGGGGGGGGGGGGGGGGGTGGTGATTGAACTTAATCTGATACTCTTAATTGAATTATATAGTCAGCCATACATCTCCGACCTGACCCGCACGATCGCGACTACATTTCCTACAACAGGGACGACTGTTGAGCTGATTTTGTCACTTCGTTCTAAGAGAGAGAGAGAGAGAGAGAGAGAGAGAGAGAGAGAGAGAGAGAGAGAGAGAGAGAAAGTGGTCTGACCTTAATCTGATATTCATAATTAAATTATATAGTCAGCCATAGATTCCAGGCCTGACGCGTTCAATCCCGACTACATTTCCTGCAACAGACACTAATATCGCTGAACTAATTTCGTCCTGACGTTGTCAATTCAGGTCGGGAGTTAACTGGGGCAAGTTCCCTTGGGGCATTTTTATTTCCGAGTCTCAAACTGGAAGGTAAAAGCTTGTTGGTATTTTTGAAGTTTCGTTGTTACTGCTGTTTCCAGCACTTTTCATTAAAAGTTTTCCTGCGACTGGAATTCCCTGCAAAAGGCTCCGTTTGAATCCTGGAGCGACAATTTTAACCTTAATGCGACACTTTATCCGACCCGTGTTTATTTTTATTAGTGATTACTCACGCTAAATGGAAACTCTTCCTTAGATTAATATTCCTGAACGGAATTCCAAAATATCGAACATATAAAAATACCAGCTCAGTCAACAGAAAAAGGGTCAAGAGAAACATTAAAGTAACAAGAATCAGCATCATTATTACTGCCAGAATACTGTTCTACACCACTACAGTGAAGGGAACAACATATACCTAGTATTGCATGGAATTTAGGACTAAAAGTAATTCCTAGGCTCATTCAGGATAGCAAGACGTCTACTACATTCTTTTAAAGCATTATTAATTACGCTATCTTGCAGATATAAATACGATTTAGAAGTTATTCTGTGGCATAACATACTATTGTACCTACTGGAAAGCATAATAATCTCAGTACTTTCCTTTAATCTTTTAAACAACGAATATAACTCCTTTTAATACTCTATTCATAGCAAAGGTCTTGTATAAAAGAGGGGAGGGAGGATTTAGGATGTCCCTAGCCTCCATTCCATGCGCCAACTTTTTGGATGAAACATCTAAAGTCATGCCCATCCTTCCACAGACACAAAACATTTAATCATTTACATTCAGATTCGCAAACATTAAGCTACCACGTTCAACACTGAACAAAATCTTACACGAGAAGTTCTAACTGAACGATTACAAAGTGCAACTCATACAGGCAATCGAGCCAAATGATAAACCAAGAGGAAAAGGTTGCAATTAACATTCTGGAACTAATTTCTGAGGATGAAGCGTTCCTCAGCCGAGTTTGTTTTAGTGATGAGGCAGCCTTTCACGTTTCAGGGAAACTGAGCAAACATAATGAGAGAATCTGGGGATCAGAACATTCCCACGTGACTGGGGAACTCCACCGAGATAGTCCAAAGCTGAATGTGTGTGTGGGATCATGTGCAGTGGAATCATAGTCCATTTTTCTTCACAAGTCACCAATTACTACAGACCTTTTGGCTGAACCTTTTGGCTGAATATGTGTCACCACAACTAGATGACCTTCAACCAACCATCATTTCCCAGCAAGATGGTGCACCACCACACTGATGACTGCAAGTTCATGGGTTCCCAAATCAAACATTTTCTAGACCGGTGAATTGGAAAACATGACCCTACCCTATACCCTGGCCACCTAGTTCACCTGATATCACTCACTTCTTGGACTTCTTTCTATGGGGTTATGTTAAAGATATCGTGTATCGAACAACCAACCATGCGGGACTCACTGATCACAAGCAAAAGGTCACTGATGCCGTTGCCATCACTGATGAGGTTATGCTAGAGCGAACATGGCGAGAAATCGAGTACCGTCTTGACCTGCATTGTGGAACTAATGGTGCCATAATGGGGTGTATTAAATGAGGCAAAAAACTTCGATGTCAACTCCTCATTTTGTAATAATTTCCACACAATTGTCTGTTTACTTGCTTTTATATTTGTTTGGATTGTAACGAGGTTTTATGAACACCCTGTATAGTATTAAATTAAGAAGCTAGAGATCTCCAATATTGCACGATCTCTCGGAAGAAAAATACTAACTCAATATTTCATTCAGCAATGCGAGCTAATTCGTCATCCAAGCAGGAGAGGAAAATAATCCAAAAGAAATTCTTTCATATTCTGCTTTTTATCAACTAATTTCTTTAAAAGATTATTTTAGACTGAAAATCCTTTTCGTTTGGAAGCGAGGGTCTGCTTTTGAAATATGAATTTCACCACATCCATCCGGCTGTCATTATGAATTCCCCCCCCCCCCCCTCTCTCTCTCTCTCTCTCTCTCTCTCTCATCTCTCTCTCTCTCCTCTCTCTCTCTATTCGTATATATAAATGTACTAATGCATCTATTATTGTTTGTACAAATCCTGTGTTATTAACACACTTCTTTATTCACCTGAAATCTTTATTTTCCTGTGTTAATTACTTCCCCAAATTTAGGATATATTTCAAATTCCTCCATCTAACGAGAGAGAAAGAGAGAAAGGTTCAGTCTCTCCAACCGCCGGGTTTCTTTTCATCTGCGCAATCTGGGGACGTCCTTCAAAAAAATACCCGCCCCCACACACGCAGATGTTTTCCTTAGTTTCAAATCCCCCCCCCAAAGATTTTCTTTTCCCTGCGCCGCAGTCCACTTTTAAAAGCTCCTCCCAGTATATCATATTTCACGGCCGGAGGAAAAAGGCCCAATGTAGTGTTGGGTACACCCGGTCCGAACACAGGAAAGGAATGGCTAATCTGTGGTTGCCTTTTCTATCCTGGAAATCTAACGCATTTTTTACTCTGTGCGACAACAAGGGAAAGGCGCAAATCCATTAGTGTTACGTTCAGGTAAATTCGTTGGAATGCTACGGCTGATTCTCTAAGTACAACTTTTATTAAAATGTGGTTGCGATTCTAACGATTTATGATATGATTATATATTATATATATATATATATATTATATATATATATAATATCTTATATATATATATATAATAATATATATATTATTGAACGTAAATTAGTCGTTTTACGCGTATTATCGTAATGGAGGTACATTTGCATTACGCATCAAAATATGCCTTTTATAAAAAAAATGTCATCTATCTGTATAAATATTGGTAATGACACATTGAAAGCTACCGTATAACTCATAGTTATTGTTAAAAATTAAGACAGTTTATAAATATTGTTTATAAATGTGAGAGGACGTACTTACCATGTACCACCCAAATTTGCTATTGTCCTGAGACTTATCAATTTGAAGTATATATATATATACATATATATATATATATATATATATATATATATATATATATATATATATATATATATATATATATATATATATATATATATATATTATATATATATTTATATATATTATATAAATGATATATATATATATATATATATTATATGATATATATATATATATATATACATATATACATATCATTTTGCAAACATGCAAAAAATTATAATATTGCTGTCCTAAACATTTTATTCATTTTATGTAACAATTTCTTATGTGGCATCTGAGTCAAACAAGAAATATATGGAAACTTTTAATCGCTGTAACGAAAAGCAGATAAGCCTCTCTCTCTCTCTCTCTCTCTCTCTCTCTCTCTCTCTCTCTCTCTCTCTCTCTCTCTCTCTCTCTCTCTCTTCTTTTTTGGTAAATTTATTAGGTTGTATATGAGTGCTGTAAGTTTCACATGTACTCTTCCGTCATTTAACTTTAACAAATCTTTTTCTTCCCTGGAGCTGTTATGATGTAGTACAGCCAAGTACGAGAATCTTCCAAGAACTTTACAGCAAAACTATCGAACAACAGATGCTAGCAAGTTTGGAAAAAAAAATGAGGATAGCCTAAAGGAGCTTTACCCCATTGTATTGAATAAGCCCGCTGAAAACTTTACCGCCACAATGATATTGTTGTTGTTTAGTAGTTGACTAGTTTATTTCTACTTATGAAGTTTAGAATTTGAGTATATATCTCTGCTCATTAATCTCTACACAAATATTTAGAAAAATGTATTTTCTTTCATTAATTTTATTTTATTTGTGCCTTTTTGTTGTGGCGACCGTTTCTCCCGGAAGGTCTGCGCCAGTGCGGAAGGAAGTGTATTTGGCCCCCGAAATAAATTCAGGCGAGCACCAGCAAAGGTTTTCCGCTGCAATTCATGGTCTTCTTTTTGTGTCCAGAGAGTTTGAAAGAAATAAAACACATTTGTTAAACATTATTCTTGTGTTGGGGTAACACTGACAAATTATGTTATTGTAATATTTGTCACGACTGGCGTTTCTTACAATGTTCCAATTTAAGGTCATATATTAAACAAACATACAGCGAAAATGTTCAAGTTATCAATTTCTTTTAAAAAGCTGAAATTTCAAGCTAGGAAGCTTTATCTATAAGGGGGGTTATCCTTTGCTCCTTTTATTATTTTATGTCAAAGGCACGAGCTGGCATAAAGCCTGCATAAAATAAACCAACAGCTATCTCACAAAATTTTAATCCGAGCGAGGTTATGAATATAATTTAATTTATATTCTTTAGGTTAACTTCAAAGCTTTTGTTGATTTGACAGTGAATATTAAAGAAAATTTCCAGGTTAAGTCTTAATATCATGACGAATGGAAAATGAGGTAGGGCGATAAAATTCTATGTTGAAGAAGTTAATGTTTTCATATGGATAGTAATAAAACTTGTTGGTCATCATGGGTTCTGAAATGCCACCCCAATCCCCATGATCTTTTGCGAAGTCTTGACTTGGCATCAGAATCGCTCAAATTGCGGAGAACATAGGTAAAAATCTAAAGAACAACACTACAACACTAGTAGACTACAATGTTCTACTATAAAAATAAGCATTTTGTCGAAACATTCATGTCATTTCAATAATATCATATTGTATCTTCCAATGCTAAAATAAATACTTTAAACAAAAGCCGATACACACGGAAAAAAAACTGCAGAAAAAAAAGAGATGGGTGTTGGAGGGGACAAAAAAACTAGAAAAAAAAGTTGGGGGGAGGGGGCGGTAGCCATTCCTCTGGATATACTTCACAAACTATCAATACTTTCGATCCGAAGTTGTTAGAAAACTTTTATGGAAAGTTCACGGTAAACTTTCACCCAGGAAAATATTCTATGGGGAGTTTGAAAGGCGTCCAATTGCGGCCTAAAGGGGAAGTCTAGTTTTTGAGAGGGTCTCTGCATTTCAGAATGAGCTTTTCGAAGGAGAGAACTGTCGGTTTTATTCCCTCTTTTAAGTGGAAGAATTTTTTTGAAGGGCGAGTTATTGCTCTCTCTCTCTCTCTCTCTCTCTCTCTCTCTCTCTCTCTCTCTCTCTCTCTCTCTCTCTCTCTCTCTGAAATCATTTCAGAAAACCAACTTCAAGCTGAATGATCTTGTAAACTGATAATTACTTTTATTCTGAAACATTGCAATAAATTTATTTACTTACTGGGAAGCGTGTTTGCTTATGGGGCTTATATTTCAAAAAATTTCCAAAACACTGGATCATTTCGTATAATATAAATGAGTATGTAGCTCCAGTCATTGGCACCTGTCAGGTGGTGGATTTTGAGTTTTCCGAAGCTTTGTGTGTTTGTTAGTACTGTCACCCTATTATCTATGTTGCGAATATTTACCGCTTTGATGCCAGTCCTACTTCAGTACTTACAATTAAAATATACAGTACTGGTAATCTTCTTAGACTCGAAGATATGTTAATTCATTTTGTATTCCACATAGGAAATGAAAGAAGTTTTTTTTTAGAAAATGCCCAACAGTTTCGTCCTCCAATGAACCTCTTCTTGGAGGGTCTACTATAAACGTTCCAAGAAGAGGTCCATTGGTTGACGAATCTGTTAGGCATTCTCTAAGATAAACATTTCACTTTCCTATGTGGAATACAATTGAAATATATACATACATACATACACAGACACCCACCCACACCCGTATACAATTCAGATATCTGTAAAAATATTGATGACAGGTTGAAATGCTCCGGTAGAACTCATCATTATTGATACACTGTCAGAGAGTTATGAACTTTTTTTTATTATGTGTGAGGACGTTCTTACCATGTAACACCCAACGTGTGAAATTACCATAACACTTATTAAGCGGTTATATATATATATATATATATATATATATATATATATATATATATATATATATATATAGTATATATATATATATATATATATATTATATATATATATGTATATATATATATATATATATATATATATATATATATATATATATATGTATATATATATATATTATATATATATATAATATATATATATATATATATATATATATATATATATACACTATATACAAATGTATATGAATTCTTATCACATCACCGTGATTCATATATATTCATCAAGCTACAAATGTCCTTAATAATCCAAATCGCTCTACATCGGAATTAATATATTTTCAAAAATGTTCACCGAGGGGGAATTTTTGAGTTGATAATAATTTCGTCCTCTCGTGGGTTCTGGTTCGAACCCACGAGAGGACAAAATTATTATCAACTAAAAATCCCCCTTCTGTTTAACATATATGAAAATATATTAATTCCGATGTAGAGCGAATTGGGTATTAAAGGACATTTGTAGCTCGATGAATATATATATATATATTATATATATATATATATATATATATATATATATATATATATATATATATATATATACACTTGATACTTTAATATTTTATGGCCATGTCTTTATATATGTTATCATGATGTTTTAATATGAAATTATATTGTCTTTAATTAAAAGTACCCAAAGAAAGACCGATCTCATAAGGTGAGGTTTAATTTGTAAGAGTGTTCCGGATAACTCATTTCAAGAATTTATTTATGATTTTTCTTGTCGATGATTCTCACGTGAAACTTCCAAAACTATAATTTTCAGATTATGCCTGAAAGGTAGTCATTAATTAACGAAGGAAGTTATTCAGAAGGGAAATCTAGAAATTGATGAAGTTTAAATTTAAAAGTATAAACTAATTTTCTTGCAAGTTGTACAATCAACCGATCCGATCGATATTATTTCCATCTTTGATCACTGACTTCGATCGACGAACCATTCCCCATTTACTTTCTTTCTTCTGCTAAGCTGTTAGGATCTCTTCTCTCTCTCTCTCTCTCTCTCTCTCTCTCTCTCTCTCTCTCTCTCTCTCTCTCTCTCTCTCTTTGTTCTTGTTTACCTACCAGCTTGCAAATGACCTCTTTTGAAATTAATATCTGGTGTTTGCAATGTTGAAACGTAAATTTACACAAAAATTATTTGTTATTTTTTAAAGAACTGCTTCTCCCTCTGACGATCTCCAGATGAAAATAAGACAATGTATGTAGATAAATAAGCAAAATTAGCATATAATCGCCACTTGAATACTCGGTGTCCTGTGGCGTTTATCAGCTTTGTAGGATTGTTCAGTTGAATTGACACTTTCATTTTCTGCTCGCAATTATTCCCTTCCCTTCCATTCGTCTCTCATTAAATTCCTACTAATTCATTTGCATAACAAGAGAAGTAGAGGAAAGGTTTTCCCGTCCGACTTATTCGTATATTTATTAATGTGAAGTGAGGCGTCATTCAATATGGTTAGCATAAAATGCAACTCCCCTACCTCAGAATAATTCATGGCTGTAATACGCTTTTCCGTTTTTTCATTAAATTTATTTATTTTATCGAAAATTATTTTCATTAACATTTGCGTTTTGACTCACTGCTTTAGGTTTAATGGTTCATGTTTTCTTTTCCTTTAGTTCTATATAAAGACGAGTTATATGAAATTAAGTTTTATAATCTGCATGTCAAACATTAGAAAGTAACATAGGGTTATCCTAGCATATTACTTTTGCAGATTTCTAGTAGAATGAATATACGTTTCACTTAACCAGCTAAACATGATCGGTGGTAATTTCTTAAATATCTCCTATTAAAATATCAACTTCTTATGAGTTTATTAAGATTTATTCTACATTATCAGTAATTGCGATCTACAGAATCGTAGAATAACTTTTATTATTCTCCAATTTTAAAAATACAAATATAAGATATAAGGTATCCAAAACACGAGTTTATAAATATGAATAGCAGTACGATCCTCCTACATTATACACGGAAAAACTTTGAATTTCTAATTTCAAAATATCTAGATTTAAAAATTGTATTTTTTTCGCTTACTTCCCCCTTTAGCGCCCTTCATTTATTTCATCAGCGACTTAGGAAGGCGTGACGATTTCATTTCATTATCCGATTAACTCCCCTGATGGCGTGACGACTTTATTATCCGATTAAATATATATCTATAGTCTTTAATAATTATCGTTCGGAAGAACAAGATGTTGCGTCGTTAGCTAAACTCAATAATATACCATTAGAAATGAATCCACGGAGTTATACACCACCAATACTTCTTCAGAAATGAATTGACTGAATTACACAATCTAATACTTCACAAACCTTATTAAAGATATATCTACTGAATTACTCAGCCTATTTCTTCATTACAAAGATTTTCTGACATACACTACCTAACATTTTATTAAAAATTATCTACTAAGTTACATTCCTTGATATTTCAAAAGGAAATATACTTACTGAATTACACTTCTTAATACTTCATTAGATACCTATTTACTAAATAACACTTCCTAATATTTTATTAGGAATATATTAACTAAATAATACTCCCAGCATCTCAGAGGAAAACATATTAATTAAATTAATGTTTAAATACATTATATTTCCGCTGAGCCTTTGCAGCCGTGGTGGCTGGAGGTAAGTACATTTCGCATAAATATACATAATTCTCTCTCTTTTCTCTCTCTCTCTCTCTCTCTCTCTCTCTCTGCTCTCTCTCTCTCTCAGACCATCCAAGATTGGAAGATGCAAAATATACCGGAAGATGTACTAGCAACTCTCTGGTAGACATTAGAGGTGCCTCACACTGAGGGACCTGGGGCAACCCGAACAAGATGTAAGGTCTGTAAGGTAAGGTCTCTCTCTCTCTCTCTCTCTCTCTCTCTCTCTCTCTCTTTCGCATGAAATTAATTGCATTTTTATCTTTCCCCTCTTTGTGGACGTCATTCCGCATTCGGCTCTTACCTTCATCTGTTCATTCTTCCTTGTGTTCTCAGTTGATAATATGATTGAGTGTAGTTGAGTCCCAACTTTAACTTCTAAACTTCAGCACTTTTTTTAAAAAAGTGATACTGAATTTCGTGATTTTTGGCATCCCAATATTAGTTGATGGTTAAAAAGAATAATGATATATGTATTTATTGTACATTGAGAGTTTTGGATAACAATATTTTTGTTAGATCTGTCAACTGTTTTGTTCGGATGTGAAATATCGCGGTAATTACCGAAACTGACGATATTTATTAGGCAATGGTTCACTTTCATGTGCTGAAGATAAGAAGATAGTTTTATACTCTTATTCGTGCTATTTTTATTCAGTAAAATATTTAATTAAAAATACATTTGAGCGTCTCTCCACCTAAAATGTTTTCTTCGTACAAATAGTTGCTCGACTAATGTTTTTTTTGTGATCTGGGTCTTGATAATATACGTTTGAGAAGCAGCGGAATTTCTAACGAGGTCTCTTTGAATACCAGCATTGCCTTTCCAAACACAACAAGGTTTTGGTTTATGCTATAGTTTCAGCTTAAATGGGGTTTCCAGGAAACTTTGAATACCAGCATTGCCTTCCAAACAAAAACAAGATTTTGTTATGGCTATAATTTCAGCTTAAATGGGGTTTCCAGGAAACTACTGAACTTCATTTTCTAAACAGATGACGCCGAATATTAATGCATACTAAGATGAATGAAACTGGCTTCGTTTTTTTTTTTTATCTGTGAGACCTAAGGTAGTCAGACATTTTGTTTAATCATAGATAAAAAAGGAGGGGTTTTTAACAGTCTTCTGCCCTTGTTTCATAAATATTTATATTTATGCCTTTACATGTCGTTACAGTAATAGTAGTTATAGCTTTCCCATTGCATGGGATTCTCCCTTTAATTTTGGAATATTGTTCAGTGAAATCTCGAAACATTAAGAACAATACTAACTTGAAATAACGTTTTATTTGAGGCTGGGTGTTCCCATGAATATGTTCTCTTGTTCACTCACACTCGAGCGTGAAGTTCTTCACAATATGTCAGGTTATTTCAAGCTAATAAGATTTCTTGAAGGTTGCAATTGTTCAATATGAGGAGAACGAAGAAATTAATCCTGTTGAGAGTTCGTTCGTTTAATACAAGAACAACAACAACAGCAACAATAATAATAATAATAATTAAATAATAATAATAATAATAATAATAATAATACTAATAATAATAATAATAATAATAATAATAATAACAATAATAATAATATAGTAACATCCTTCAGGAAGACATTGGGTGCTCCGCAGCTGGAAGAGAAGAAGAAACAGGAGGAAGAGAAATAAAAAGAGAATTAGATACACTACAAATACAGAGACAAGCGGCTTCCCTTCCCAAGGCCCCTACAGCGCTGCAGCAGAAGGATTACCGTAAGAGAAAAAGTGGCATACTTAAAGAAACTTGTGAGGGTTAATGGAGGAAGTTTGAAAAATTGAAAATTCCAAAAAAGAAAAAAGAATGATTTCATTCACCTCACAGAATATAAACCGACACCCGAAGAAGAATGATCTCCTTAATCTTTGGGCTCAATACCACGTGATAAAAAAGCCAAACCCACACGCCAAGCGCCTGGAGGTCGAAGTTCCTCCTTGACCCTCTTATTCAGTCCCTCGAGGACGAAGGTAGGATCAGGTCGAGCGACTCCGTCCAGCCCTTACTGTTAGCAGAAGCCCTTACCAACCGAGGTGCTCCATACAGAAGCTCTATCCTTACCAGAGGAGTTTGAAAGAGACTGCTAAAAAACTTTGAAAGCAAACCAAGCAAATATCAATAAGAAGGACAGACAAAGCTGCTGCCCTAGTGCTCATCAAGACCTCTGAATATCACGAGAAACTGGACCGAATACTGGCTGATCAATCCAAATTCAGAATAATAATAATAATAATAAAATAATAATAATAATAATAATAATAATAATAATAATAATAATAATATAATAATAATAATAAAATAAAATATTCACGGTAGCAAGAGTCTTAAAAATGGAGAACAATTCCACAGTTATATATATGCTCCATATATTTACAGATAAATCTGTACAGATTCCCGAAAGCTCTCTGCACAGACTGTGGATTTGTTTCTTCATTAATAATAATAATGATAATAATAATAATAATAAAATAATAATAATAATAATAGTACATCGTAGCATGAATTTCAGTAAATGACTTTGATATACCGAGTTTAATTTGCACCCATGGAAATCGTTCGAGATTATTTTTTTTTATGCTGCTGTGTGTGTGTGTGTGTGTGTAGATATATATATTCTAATAAAAGGAGCCCATAAAAGCACCAGAATATAGAGAAAAGTACTATATTTTTTTTCAGACACTGCTGTCTCTCTCTTCAGGTATATGAATGAGAAAAGTTTACAGAAAAGGTTGGTATTTATACCAAGAGATCCATCCACAGGTAAGCCAATTTAGGTCACCCCGCTGATAATCTTCCTTTAATCTTCTTAAACGTTGGTTGAATGAAAACCCTGTCGATCACATCTGTAATCCACGCTCCTTTTGAGATGTTCATTACCTTGAGTCTCTTTTATTAAGGCCGATTCCATCATTTGACTCTTGTACCGGCAGTTGCTGCTATAAATTATAACGTGACAAATTCCAGTTTTTCTATGGTTATGTTCATTTAATATGGTTGAAAATAGCTGAGTTCTGTTGTTCATACCTAACTGACCGTTTGTGTTGTATTAATCTCTGGGGAAGTGATTTTCCTCCTGTAAATCCGATGTAAAGATTGGTCACAGTCCTGGCATGGATCTGATAAACCCCAGTGTCCTTGGGGGATGTCTTTTGTTGGGCGTTAATCGAGGGATTTGGCTAAGGTGTTCGGTAAGTAAATGTAAAGTAAAGGGTTAGATTTTCCGAGGGTATGAGTCACCTTCTTAATCGTGTCCAGGTTGTGGAATTTTTATTTTCAATTTTTCTTGTTTTGGGTTGTTATCTCCCCCCTGGTACCTTGTCCCCCCCCCCCTTTAGGGGGTCCGGTTAGGAAAAATTAAAAATTAGTTTTGCTTTGGGTGAATTGCCTTTTCTCAATTGTTATATGGTCATTGGATACTTTAAAGACCGAAAATTGGCTTATGAATTAGTTGCAAAATTTTTCTTTTTTTTCCAAAGGAAAATATCTGGGGAAAAACAAATTCCCCGTAAGGACCTTCCTTATAAGAACGGTTTTTTTTGCCTGGGGGCCTTCCCACCTATCCTTGATTAGCAATGGTCCCCGTGGAATTAGCTAAAGTCGAGTTGGAATGCAGTGAAAGTGCGAACGTTTGGTTTTCTGTACATGGTAAATTTGTTGATTCCCTGGGTCGGTGGTCCCCTCTGATTATTAAAAACATCCAAGAAAAGGAAGTTTTTTATGTTGTCCCCCCCCTGGTTTTGTTCCCATTCAAAACCTTTGTTTTAAAATTTTGATTGCTGGGCCACTAATGTCATTTGTTCATTTTGAAAATGTAAACTTTTGTCAGTTCTTCATTTCATATACCTTGAGAGAGAAGACCAGCGTTCCCTCTTGAAATATAGTACTTTTTCCTCTCGTATATTTTTTCGGGGGGTTGGGGTTTTTGGGGGGGGGGGTGGGTTTGGTTGTTTTTATGGGCCTTTTCTTTTATTACGATGGAATTCTGTTTGTCAACAGAACACATTTTTCCACCCATTCCCCATAATATACTAAATAGTCATGTTAGAAAACATTAATATATAATAATATATTATATTATTCTATAGATTATATATCTATATATATCTATAATATATATTATTAGATAATATATAATATATGATATAATATATTATATAAAACCTTTCCAGAATTTACATTTTTTATGAAATATTTTTTTTCTTTTTAACGTTGAACATTTAGTATATCCCTCTCTCTCTCTCTTGTCTCTCTCTCGTTTCTTTCTCCTCCTACTCTCTCTCCTCTCTACCATCTCCTCTCTCATCCTCCTCCATTTCACATGGTGCATTAAGCAATAAGAAATAATGTTCAGGGACCCAGCCTTTACTCACACTGGTGGCATTTAAAAAACCTAATACCCAGAAAGACCAAATAACTCGAAAATCCTTTTTTGAAGGATTACCGGGAAAAAAAAAAACAAAAAAACGAAAGACAATTATAAAACTCAAACCAAAAACCAATAAATAAAACAAATGAACAAAAGAAAATACTAAGAACCAATACAAAAAAAAAAAAAAAAAAAAATTACATACAAAAATAAAGGTAAAAAAAACCAAACACCCCAAAAACAAAAAAAAGAAAAGAAGAACCAAAGAATATAAAAATAAAAAAAAACACAACAAAAAACACAAAAAAAAACGGAAAAAAAAAAATCAAAAAAAAAAAAAAAAATTTTTAAAAGAAGGCAAAAAAAAAAACATTAACAAAATAAAAACCAATTGCAAAAACATAAACCTAAAAATTTCCTTTTGATAAATCATGTAGCTGCAAAACCCCTTTCCTTTATTGGCGGTAAGAATATTTTTGTCGAATGTGAATAGCCTTAAGCTACTTTAACGAAGAAATAAAAAAGGTATTTCAAAAAATATAAACATAAAGGTGATATGATAAAAAGGGGCAAGGCCTTGTTTGTTAGTTTTTATTGGAATGTTTGGGAAATATAGTTGACTGGAAACGCAAGATATGGAAAACTAGTAGTTTTAGCTCTTAAAGCCTCTTATATTGATTGAAAGGCTTTGTTTTTCCAATATTGCTGGCTAGAGGTAAGATGATTATTTTTTGGGCTTTTTCCATTTTTCCGGCAAAACATTGCGAAACTTTGGGGTAAATACCATTAATCATAGTGTTGGGCTTTGTCCGTTTATTGCTTCGGACGAAATTTTCCATGTTTTTGTCGTTGTCTTTAATCAATAACATTTATATATCTTCAATAAAACTTGAAAGTGAAGCGAAAGCCCTAACAATATCGCCAGCTTAACATTCATTGCCAAAAGTTATTAAATAACTAATTATACGTAATCCACCAGCGCGCCCCGCCTTAACTGACCTCTGGCCACTATTTAGCTTCCCGGTTTAGCCAGTAATGACCTTATTTAAGCATTAGCAGTTTTTAAGCAATAAATTTTTGCTCATAATTTTTAAATTAGGCCAAAGTAAGTTTAATGAACCAAATAACCCACATTATAAAATAGGATTACATTCATTTTTGTCCCTTCTATTTAAAATTATTACAAACGTTTACGAATATTGAAAACTCACTCTCCTCTCTCTCTCTCATGATCTCTCCCTTGACTCTCTCTTCTTCTCCTCTCTCTCCCATATATAAATATATATATATATATTAAATATCTATAATATCTAATATATTTTATATAAATAATAATATTATAATCTATTATGTAATATATAATAGTTATAATCATTTTGTTTCATATATAACATGTAATATTATACTATATATACTATATTATTATATGTAGTATATATATATATATACATATTAGTATATCTATATAAATTTAAAAAAATTTTATATATATTATATATGTATATATATATATATTTGAATATATATCTATATATGTAATTATATTATAATTAAAGTATATATATAATAATAAGTATATATATATTTAGATTTATATATATTATATGTATATAGTTATATATCTATATATATAATGATAAATTATAGTAACTTGTATATATATATATATATATATATATTATCTAATATATTCTATATATATTATATATATATATTTATATCGAATTTCAACACTTTACAATGAAAAATCTGTCCAATTTTATGTTTATCTTTGGAGTTTTTAGTAATTGTTGTTTATGCCTATCCCTCTATTTTCGTTAAAAGAACCATTCTTATTGGATTTTAATTTTCGTAACTAACTATCATAATAATGAAAATAAACTCCGGGTGGAATACAAACAACATTTATGTTTGTTGTAGAATGTTTAAAATGTTTTAATTTACGTTAAATATTTTATTAAACCTACCCTTTATTGGCAAAAAGAAAATTGCAAAATCGAACTTTTAAAAATGATAAAAACAAGTTTCGCGGTTATCACCATTTATAAGTAAAACATGAAAATTTAGATTAAGAAATTCATGCCAGTTTTCTAGAAAACGATTATTCTAAAAATTTCAAGATACCAAGTTTCCAGAAAACCTCTATTCCTTGTCCCACCTTGAAAGCATTAGTGAACAATACTGCTCTTTAGTTTTAAAAGCCCATTTATCACAAAAAACACTCTAAGTTTCCATTTCCCGGAACCAAGAGTTGATAGCCAAGCTTTTAAACACGACAATGGATAGCAGCATTTTGTGGTTTGCCAAGCGAGTGTTCCAGCGCATTATCGGGGGGGAGAGCAATGCATCCAATCGAGGCCCTAATTCCCCAGTCACCCATTAATTCAGGACTTTGCGTTTTTTGTCCCTGTTTAGAAATTCCATCACCGTCAGTATTAGAGCTGTTTTGTGAAAATTTTCCAAGATTGTCGTTTTGTTCCAATGGCCCTAAGTGGTAAATTAGAAACCAGGGAAAGGACACTGGGGTTTTCATCTCTAAAATGTATTATAAGGATCTAACGTAACTATAAGGAGGAGCCCTTTATTTGTATTCCTAAGAAGATAATGTAAATTTTCAAAGGCTATACTTGCTAAATAGTAATGGAGCTAATGCATTATACGGGGCTAAATGTTTTTTTATTTGAAGAACGCCTAATGGAAATCAGCAGAGATTTTTACGATTTGTAAATTGAAACCAAAGTAATTTTTCCACAAGCCTTTGCTTTGTTAAACAACATTCATTTCGTTGATTAAATTTTATCAAGTTTATTCATTAATTTTGTTTGTGTAATTTATTTGCCTTTTTTTTTTTTCTACTAACTGATCGCTTCGTTTGGCCAGGTTTCTTTTCCTATTACCCTCTGTTTACCTATCTTCCAACTGCAACAACCAATAATACCTCCTTGGAGACGAATTTCGTCCGTTGGTTGGCCTCTGTCCGGGTTGTTTCCACATAAAAACGGGAACGGTTTGTGTTCTGAAATCTAAAATAATAATGAAAATCATTTGGCCTTACTTCATTCTCTCGAATAGTTTATAGAAACATGAATAGCATTATCCTTCCGTGGCATTTTTTTTACGTTGATAGTTTTAAAATAATGTTAGCCTAGTTTTCAATGTTTTCAATGTCAATGGACCTCAAGTTGACTTATACTTAAACAAATAAAGTAATTAAACATAATGTCTTACGGTTTCCTAAGTGCCGTTTGCTATAACCACATTTGAAGTTCACCTTTGAAATATTGTATGTTTGGTAATCTCATAGTTGAATGCTCCTGCTCGTCTCTCTCTTCATAATCGTCGTCTCGATCTCTCTCTCTCTCTCCTCCATCAAGATTGTATGGTGGCGAAGGATTTTCTTCTCTCTCTCTCTCTCCTCTCTCTACAGATGTAAGATGGATGCGAAGGATTTTTTCTCGACTCTCCTCTCTGCCTCCGATTTGCCAAGGTGATGGGTATAAACACTTAAAATAAATGCCACCTCATATAAGGAAGAGATGGATTAATCCAAAACAAAAATCTCTCCTCTCCTTTCCGTCTACTTACTCCCTCCTCTTCTCCTATCCATCTCCTCTCTCCTCTCTCTCTCTCTTACCTCTCTGAAACATTTTAGTAAGGTTGGGAAAGAAAGTGTAAGCAAAACACCAACTCCCACTCTCAAATCCTCCCTCTCCTTCTCTCCTCATCTCCCTAGTTACTTCTCGTCCCCCTCGCCTACCTCTCCAGTTCCATCCTCCGTCTCTTCCCTCTCTCTCTTTCTTTAAGTTAGAATACCGTATCTACACCAATCCTTAACACCGGGAGGTAAATCATCCTGGTTTTATTTTGTTCAGATAATTCCCATATTCCCATTCAATTTTCCGGAAACATTAAACTTTTTCCTTTTCCCTTTATTTGTTATTTTATGAACAATCCCTTTAGATCATCGTTTTTTTAACTCATACATTAAATTAATTCTCTAAACATTAGTTTCTTTACTTCTAGGATCTAGATAATCCTTTAAGCTTACTTACTTTATCTTATTAGTTTTAGATTAAACTTTCTTAATACATTAAATCAGGTCAATTTAAAAGTTTTAATTTTTTAAATCAATGAATATACCATCATAAGCTATCCTCTTAAAGTTCTTGAAGCATTTTTTTTTTTTGTGGAAGGCAACGTAAATATCTTGACAGATAACAAAGTCAAAAATAAAATAAAATTCCCTATTTCCGTAATATACCATGGATATCCACCATAAGCCCAGTAACTCAGTTTCGTATTTCGGATATGCTTTTATTGAATTATTGTTATTTTTAACTTTTTCTTAGCTGAAAAAGATAATGGAATGGAAAAAGTTTAAAAATTTTGATTGATTAATACCATCCATAAAACATTGATAGATTAGTGCCAGGACTTTTTTGAAGTGGAACGAGTAGTAAAGGGAAGGGGGCCGGTTAATTTTCATTATTAAAACGATGACCCTTTGCAGGTAAATACTGGTATTACCAGAAAATACAAGGCCGTTCTTTGTGAAGAAAGATAATGTAACGAAAAGGGAAAATTTCCAAAACTTTAGAATAGAATGTGACCTCAATAACGGATGCTGCTTCCTCCCTCCTGTTTACTCACTCAGGTTCCGTTTCCCTCCAACAAACCAACCCCACCACCAGGGAAACAAGCAGTTTTTGAAATAAATAAACCATTCCCCCCCACCGAAGATCCAAGTAACGAAAAATTTCCTGGAAAGAACGAGGGCTCAATCGCCGCCTGATCACATTCATAATATAAACCTATCTTTGTTTCTCCTAAACCCGTTTGCCAGTTTTCAAATCCAAATGTTTTTTTGCGCCCTTCTTTTTAACTTGTTTTTTAGTTTTCCTTGGGAGGTGGACATGATCACATTTATTTTAGTGAAACCAAGACCACAAGTTGGATGGTCGAAAAGCTTTAAATCCTTGTACCAAGAAAATAATATTTTAAATTTTTAAAACTACAAGAGGAATTTTACCCTTCCATTTGTGGGATTTGATTTAAATTTTATATATCATTATAATATATATATATATATATCATATAAAGCTATATGATATATATGATATGTTTGTGTGGTGTGTGTTGGTTGGGTTGTTGTGTGGTGTGTTGTGTGGTGTAGGTAAGGCAAGAAGAAAAAAACCAAAATTGTCAAAGTTAAAATTGATGGGAGCCTAAGGAAAAGGATGATTAAAATGAAAGATAAATGAGAGTGGATGTCAGGAAAGGGTGGAAAGAAGAATGATTTTGCTTAAACAGGCCGAAGCTCCGCTAATCCGTAGTTCATATTTTGGTTCAGACATCACAACAAATTAATATGATTTTTAGGTTTAGCTTTAGCATAAGTTTATTAAAACTTTCTTTTCTCCTATTTATGATTTTTGTTTTTTAGAATAACGATTAATTCAGAATGATCTTGTCCCTAAGAGTTTGTAATATATACTCGTGTGCGTGTGGGGGTTTATTTATATATTAATTAATAATTATGTGTTTTGTTTGTCTGTATGTTGTGTATTTTGTATGTGTATGTGTATGTAATATATATATATTATATATAATTATATTTATATCTTATATATATATATATGTATAATTTGTGTTGTGTGGTGGTTGGTGTGTGTGTCATAAACATGGTATGTATGTGTGTTGTGTTTGTGTTATGTCAATGGTATTTGTATTGGTATGTATCTGTGTCTGTATAAACTACTATAGATCTCTACTCTCAGTATCTACTACAATATATATAAGATATATATATCTATATAGAGTGTATAGTCTATTATGTAATGGTGTATCATATATATAATATAATTGGGTGGTTGTTGTGTGTGTTTGTGTGATGGTATGTGTGGTGTGTGTGTGTGGTTGGTGTGTGTGTTTGTGCCCAACGTTTTGTTTATGGCCATCCTAATCGTCTAAGTATCTACTGCGTGCCTGTCGGTAATTTCCAATGGGTAAAGTGGGGAAAATCGGGGCTAGCTTAACCGTTCCATCTTCCTGCACAGGCAGTGATACAAAGGGAAGTATTAGATCACACTGACAGTGTTTTATTACACCCTTGTAGCAGGATGCAACTTTGTTCAAAATTAAAACAGTTGGCTATTTGTCATAATAAATTTATTCTTGTTTTTTTTACTTTTCTTTTTTTTTGGTGGCCATAACTCGGCGGAGTAATGAATGAGTTAATGTTTTCTAGTTTATATTTCCAAATCGAGAATTTTCTTATTTTATGATTTATTATTATTGAATTTAAGAACATCTTATGTTTGCTTAAACATCCTTTTTAAACTTTAACCCTTTTATACTATGTTTGGTTAAGAAGAACTAAGTACCCCCTTTCATTAGGCAAAGAATTTATGGTTGATTTCATTTTACCTATACTACATAAAAAACCTGTAAGCATTCTTGTTTATTATCATTTTAATTAACTTTGTTTTTTTCTTTTTTGCCAATTTTCCTTGCAAATTCCCTTGAACATTCGCTTTTTCAAGAATATTTCTTGTTTGTAATTGATTCTCCTTTATGCCTACAAAGGGGTGCAGGTTTTGTGTAATTACTGGCCCATTGTAAATTTTGGTGACGCTCTGCTGTCTTGTGAGCGGTATGGCTCTTCACTAACCCTCCCTCACTACGAATAAGATAAAAGATGGAGTTTGAGGAAAAGTAAAAAATACAATTTTCATTATTCTTTTGATTCATTTCTAAATGTTTTGGGTGATATGCCTGCAGCCTCTCTCGATCCTTTTCATATTTCATTTTTTGTTCTTTTATTTCTCTATTAATTTTGATCTGCATTTGCCAATAATTAATAATTAATATCCGATCTTATCGTTGGAAAGGTAATGTTAGGGCCTATCCCCATTCAAAGCAAGATTATATTTCTATGATGTTCAATTACCGAATGCAATAATACTAATATTGTGTTTATAATATATCGCTCCCAGAAGGCAAAATTTGACTATGGAATTTTACATTGCTGCTGATTTACAAAATTTTATTATTTGATGATAAATGAGTAATACTGACGTAAATTAAGAGAAATATCATTACTATTATTTGTCCAATAACTTCAGTGATCGTACGAAGTTCCATCCAATAACATATAGAGGATGATTGAAATAATAGAAACTTTAGCAGATGAGAGAGAGAGAGAGAGAGAGAGAGACGATTAGAGAGAGAGAGAGAGAGAGAGAGGGTTGGGGATGTTAATGTGTACATAAATACTGAGACGGGCATGATTTGTTCCGAGCATCACTAAATACTCTTCCTAAACTACATTCCTCTTCTCATCCTAAAGTCGTTAAATAAATTCGAAAACGGAACATTTGCTAGTCAATTGGAGTAAAAAAAATAGAAAAAAAATCCAAAAGTCTGTATCTTCCACTACACCACAACGAAAGTCCAGGACTCCCACTCCCCCCCCAACCCGACGCCCCAACTCAAAGTCATTTCCTTTTCTTTTTATTCACCTCTTTTATTCTCCTTTCCTCCTCCTCTTTCTCGCAGGCTTACTGGGCTCTTTTCCTTTCCGCAGGGAGGAAAGCCATTTGAGAAGTTTTGCAGTCGTCTGTCGTCATGAAGAAGCCTTCGCCAGTAGCCTTTCCAGGAACGGACGTCCCCAAAGAGCCTGGAACACGCGTCATGGAGAAGTGCTCGCCCTGAGTCAGTGGGTCTCTGTTCGGAGGAGGTATTACTACGGTCCCTTGAAGGGTTCTCCAAATGACCGATGAGGGACGGGTGGCTGTGAACTAAAAGGAAATGTATACACTTTCTGCATTCCTTTATTTTTATTCGTTAGATGGAATGCTCTAATCACTCATATAATACTCGTAATGACAACCAGTTTTGTCGTCTCAGGATGCTTTGTATTAGAATGCCGGAACTTTTCTAGATATCAAGAAATATCTAAGAGAGAGGCACAGTTTAAACTGATGGGCTTTCTTTGGCCAATATATATAATTACTTAAAGACAATCAAAACACTTCGAAAAAAGCTTTCTACTTTAATTTGACATTTACATTAAAGCACAACGATAAAATGTATATTTCCAACACCAATTATGACTTTTATTACCGGAAATTCTTTGATTAAATCGAACACCTACTATCAGTGTGGTCCAATATTTCAGGAATGATAACAATTTGAATTTAAATAAGCTATAAAACTAGATAATGGCGCTAGTAGCTTTTCAAACGACTGAGTGTCAGGACACCGAAAGATTTAGGACGAAAGCCTCATATATATCTCAGCGATTTCTCGATACATAAACAAGTCCTGAGAGATACTGTTTGTCCTTATCGATTGCAAAGAGCCCCATCGTAAAACTGAGCTGATGACTCCTTATCGCCAGGGTTTTCGAAGGAATACGAAAGATCGGCGTTTATACTTCTGCTGCTGCCGGGTTTCATCAGCCAGTGAAGGGACGTAACGCCAACAGCACTCAACGAAGGATGAGACTGAACTCGAACTCGCTGTGAAAGCCTTCGTGGGCGATGGATGTCTTCAGTATCTGGGTTTGATATTCTTACTTTACTGCTTTATACTTTGGAATGATCTCTTATCTGATCGCGTTTATTGGCGGAATTTCCAGAAGACATTCATCTCGATCGACAGAATTCCAATTTCTGCATCGCGGTGACGTTTGAGACGAAGAAGTTTTTATGACTACAGATTTATCTCCCCCAAGAGAACGTTTTTTCTTTATTCGCAATAGAATTAAAGAATCAACACTAAAATATAGTCATTTGGATTGGGTCTCCCAGTCAATGCATTCATAAAGTTTCGTTAATAAACTCCTGTAATTAGTTTTTACGTAATTCTTTGGAATCTTAAATTTTAAATCAGTGGCCCTCGTAAGCTTGTTCTAAATGAATGGGATTAATCTTTTGAGTAATAATAATAATAATAATAATAATAATAATAATAATAATAATAATAATAATAATAATAATAATAAAAAAACAACTTAAAGGGGCCAATAGAGGTTGAATTATAGATTGCCATATGAAAGAGAGAGAGAGAGAGAGAGAGAGAGAGAGAGAGAGAGAGAGAGAATACAGTGATACTATTTAAAAGTTTACGTTATTAGTAATAATAGGATGCTAAATATAAAGTAAGGACATTTACCCATAAAAATGAAAGCATTTGCATAATGCACATTTGGTTTACTGTTAAGATTAACTTTCTTCGACGGTTTTTGGGAAAAAGTAAAATTAAATGAAAACTGAAATTAAATTCAATAAAAGAATGTTAAAATTAGGTATCTTTAAGTCTTAAATATTTTCAATTCATACCAGGAAGAAATTCATAGATATACGAATTTATAAATCCATAATAAATCGTTAACATTGACTGCATGAATGAAATCTTTCAGATCTTTAGTGAATACAAACTTTTTTTTTTTTTTTAGAGGAGGGGGAGTCAATTTTTTTTCTGAACTTGTATGGGACAAAATAGTTGCAAGTTAAGATCCATAATTTCGAGTTTTCTGCTGTTGTAGAGAGAAGATGTAAGACTAAAGTAAGAGAAACACAACAGATGGTAAGATGAAAATCTCACGGACCTTGTATTCAGCCGAAATATAATCCTGTCTCTTGCTTGATCACCCCCACACCCCCAGAAAAATATCATTTTTTTCTCTCTGTCTCTGTTAACGACAATATAGCGAAAAAAAAATCATTCTGTCACTTGCTTGCTTAAAGAAACTGCGTTATCTATTTTTTCCTTTTGCACTGTTGATGACAATAGCAAAAAATATTTCGCTTTACCTAATATGAAATAAGGGTGACCTTGAATTTAATCAATAAATATAATCCAGTCTCATGCTACACCGAACACTTTTTTTTTTTCTCTTTTTTTTTTTTACATCAGTTACAAATCCGACCTTCAGCAGGAATTGTAAAATACAGTTTGTGTTTTATTTTTGGTAATGAAATTGGATGCGGGCTACAAGAATTTTACTCGAATTTTTCGGCGAATTCTAAATGAGGTGTTTGTGTAATGAGGAATCTGGGGATAGGAATCGACGTTTATGTTGCTTTAGAAGGCTATTGAATTAACAGGAAGCTAATGTTACCACGATTGTTAATTGAGCGAGAGAGATTTCCTGAAGCTCCTTGATTAAGAGAGAGAGAGAGAGAGAGATAGAGAGAGAGAGAGAGAGCTGGAATATTAAGTATAATTCTGATATAAGGCGTGCAAAAGCGCTAGGCATATACTGAAGAATAGTTATATATATATATATATATATATATATATATATATATATATATATATATATCTATATATATATATATGTGTGTGTGTGTGTGTGTGTGTGTGTGTGCGTGTGTGTGTTAGTGTGTGTATGTGTGTGTGTGTGTGTGTAAGGTTAAACATACGCTCATATAAATAGAATTTACAACACTACTTAGACCAGCCGACGTAAGAAAGGAAAAAAAATGAAAATTAAATAATGATGCGACCTTATCTATGAATTAATGAATTTCAAAACATCGCAGCTGTTCTTGAAAATAAACTAAGCATTCAAGTTATGAAACTGAAAGATTAATTTTAACTATTGCAAAAATGCAAAACGTACCAAATGAACAATATTCAGTTCTTCTTCCACTATCTTAAACCTATCCCTCTGGTTTCATGGAGAAAAGATAATAATAAAAGACTGCATCTGTATTAATCCTTATTTCAATAAAAGACTTAAGTTGCATTGTTTTTCATTTCCCCTTTTCCTCTTTAATCTTCCGTGCTCTTCCCTTCCTCGTATCCTTCCAGAAACAATAGAATTTCAGTGATAATATGTATTTAATGATAATACGTATTTTCCCTATTCGATCTGCACTTGTTGCAAACCGAGCTCCGGCTGAAAGGAATCACTTGACATCTGAAGAGATTTCGGGCTTTTTAACATCACTTTTTTTCAGGTGATATAACTCTTCTTTTAGAGAAATCGTTAAGGAAAATAACTTTTCTAGATGATAAATGGATATGGGACTAAACTATCTTAATAATAATAGAGAGAGAGAGAGAGAGAGAGAGAGAGAGAGAGAGAGAGAGAGAGAGATATTTCATCCACTCAGAGGAATTGTATTATTATCATTGCGTAATCATCAGTAAAAGATAAACGAATCTCTCTCTCTCTCTCTCTCTCTCTCTTATAATTAAGTGTCTACGTACACTGGAAGAAGAAACGATTGAGTTGAAAGAGGATTTAAGGAACCAGTAAACAAATAAAATTAACAAATAAACATGTATGTGTTCATGTGTGAAAGTACATATCTAAAGCACTCAGAAAAAATCGAATGTTACTCGAGAGATCCAACACTGGCGTTTTTTGTTTGAAGTTTACTCGTTTACTTTAACATTTGAACGACCACCAATGGTACATTCCAAGATCTACCGAGCTGTTAAAATGACCACAGATGTATTGGCATTGCAAAAGCATACATTTTCACTTTTAAAAAACCCTTATTCATGGTAAGGAAATAGTATAAAGTTGTTGACAAAATCAGTAATTAAGGTTCCTCAATTATCTCAAGAAAATCCTACATCTTCTATTGACAGTCGTCACTGGCAGTAGAGCGAAGGTTTATCGGTATGCATTATAATTACACCTTTTAGGTTACTGAAATAACAACGTTTGAAATGAGATTCAGCACATAAGTTGTATATGAGTACCATAGCGTTAAACATATTTTATTAATATTTATCAATCAAAAAAACTACTTAAAAAAAATGACTGAAAAATAAATAATTAAAAATACCTGTGCAACAATGCGTGGCCAGATTAAATTTTCCTACTCTGTACTCCAGGGAATAATGTCAGTTTTTCTTAAACACCTTGCTGGATTCCAGTGCTTGGCTTCAAACCTACATTTCATATTCTATTCCATTCCATTCCTAAACACCTTTCTTGTGCTTCACCACATGTAGATCTCTCACACCGGTGGCAAATGTCTGAAGTCTGATTCTCACTGCAGTATCCTGTTTGGCACTATTTTAATTTCTTAGTAATTATGGAAACTTCTGCTGTAATATCGCATTAGTACTGATTCTACTGCTCTTTGCCGTGTTGCTACTTTTTAACGTTTCCAGAGGTTATTCGGCTAACTGATGAAAGACAAAACAACGGGATTTTTTTGTTAACCTGTAACTTTCCTATAAAGATTGACGCATCGATGCCTGCTAAACCAACTATATTATCAACCACTTGGATTGGTCATCTTCGTGAAGCTGTTTGGCTGCTGTACAACCGAGCCATTTAATCTACAATGTTAATTTACGGTTCCATAAGTTTTCTTTGCCTCAATTCCAATTTTTGTGTTAACGCTACAAAGTATGATTACATTTTCGTTTGGCTTACGATGATACACTGTCAGGGTGTATTGCTTGTTTCAGCACTAGTCTGCTGTACAGGTCTTTATGGGAATTTGTTTTATGTATGTGGGAATCTCCATCCGAATAGGACTTACCCTCCCTCCCACCACAAGGCTTGTTATGTTTCCGCTAATATTACTGAAGTGAACAAATTATCTGGTGAGACATCTCTTCCATTTTCCATTTATGATTTTATTAACTTCAGAACAATATATTCCAAGATTAGTTGATTTGCAAGGCGACTGTGGTCTTTCCAAAACATGGAAATCCATTGAGCAAGTATTTTTATTTTACATCAGCCGCTAACTGGAACTTAATACTGAACTAGTATGGCTTGCTGACAATGTACTGTTTGGATGGGCACCTACACTTCGTATAACTGCTTATCCACTATTATATTCCCGGGTGGTCTATAGCAAACGATACAGTTTTCTACATATCTGTCCAAAACTTCAGAAATCAAGGCAAATATATCAGTTTGCAATCGAGTGGCTCTCGCTGACCTGACATTAAGCCTAAGCAATCTCGCCACTTTAAAACGATTTCCTACTTTGTTTGACGGAAAAAGTATTATACTGGCTGTCCTTTAGCGATAATTCCTGAGGCATCAAATTGCCTATTGACGCATACACCTCTTCAAATGATATGCTCCACGAATCATTTCCCACCTACTTCATTTTATTACTGCTCAAAAGTAGACCCACTTTGTATTGCGTCATCATTGTCACAATCAGCTTCTTCATCAGATACGAATCAGCTTTCGACATGTGAAATATAGGATTCTTCTTCTTCTTCGTCAGATACAAGATCACCTCGGAATCACAGGATGACAATGTAGTCAACAATGTTAGAATTGCTATGTCCAGAAGCGAGCCATTTGAGGACATATTATTCACTATATTTAATCAACCTCAGTGGCCAGTAAATAACTAATTATGATATACTTGATAATTAATGAGTCACAAAATATTTGTAGATTGTCACGTCATAATAAGCAACAGAACTCATATAGACCAGCGGTTAAAAGGACCGTTGTTAGGTCGTTGAAGGTCTAAAAGGCCATATGTATTGGAGCAAAAGCTAATTTCAGTTTCGTTTTCGTTCAATATACATCCTGGTGAATTAGAAAAAGTCATGCAGAAGCATGATTGTTAGAGAAGAAATTACGGAAAATAAATACATTTAAATGTGGAATTCCGGTCAAAATGACCGTTCGGTCATTCTAATGTTAAAGGTGTTTTAGGGTATAGTGAAAAAAAAATTTTCTTTTGTTTTATCTCATATATTTAAGTGTTCATTATAATTTACTTACGGCACTATAATAAATTATAAGTTGTTTTATCACTTGATACATATTGGAGCATGAACAGTGTAAATTAACTTTATTCAGCTATATTTTTTCTGCCCTGAAGAACTGAGAATACAGTGAAAGTGTTTTATTATGAAACTCTTTACTTTTCAATGGATTTCTTTTTTATGCGTCGTTCCAGTGCAATTAATACAAGAAACAGATTAAAAACTAAAGCAGTGCTATCATATTACGTAACATATCACATGCACTGAAAAGGGAAGTGATTGCTTGTCATTATTTCTTGCCGTGCTTTGAAAAATGTTACTATTATTATTATTGAAAAGAGTGGTATTACCAGCTAAGGTAACTGAAATAGAATCAGAGATTTTGTTTCATTCAGTTCAACCAGGAATTCTATAACAGGTAGAGTAAAAGTGCTTCTTCCTAAATATTAGACATAACTCAAGTGCTATGGTTTAACAAAGAACGCTTCCCCAAAACTGTAAACACTGGGCGATATTTATTGACCAATATAACTTCCCTTCCGCATCCGTGCGTCTTCTTCGGTCAGCAATACATTACCAGGAGGTTCGGGTCGGGAATGGTGTCATTATCTGGTCGTCGCTTGAACTTTTCTTTCGCGAAATTGACAGTTCTTCTCGCGAAATTGAGAGCACTTTCTCCCACGAATCTCATTATTTTTAGACATTTATTATCCAGCTATTTTCCTTCCTTTCCGTCATATCGACACTGCTATTTACCAGAGTATGAAGACTTGACCTGGATCAAAAGTTCTGGAAATGATGTCATCGAATTTTCTTCAATATTAATAATTTTTAAAACTTTTCTCTTCTTTTCATAATTCCACAATGACAAGAGCATAGAAAATCTGTGACAATAATAATGAAAAAATACAACCGACAGAGATTTCTCGCGCACTTGATAAGATATTTTATTTTCATGAAGCAGAAAAAGGGCGTTTTGTGACTGATGAAAACTTCCTTTTCCTGTCCACGCAGTGACGTTTTTCACTCTGCCTTTCGTTTTACCGTAAATATTTGCGTTTTGACGAATGTGTTGTTGTTGTTTGTATTTATATATTTTTTTTTTCAAGAGCTCGAGGCACGGGAGCGTTGATATAAAAGCTCAAACTTTTGGTATGAAAGCTTCGTTTTCTTTTCACATACTGCCATTTTTCATTCACCCTTTCGTGTCACAGTAAATATTTGCGTTTTGACGAATGTTTTTTGTTTTTTTAACAATTCGAGTCACGAAAGTATCGTTGAAAAATCTTAGCCTTTTTTTTTGACATGTATAACATAAAATAAAATTTATTAAAATATCTGATTAACAGTAACTGAGACTAACTAATCACTATATAAAATCTCACTGGTTTTTGTGGATATGTAACATGAAATTTCTTTTAGAAGATTATCAAGAAATCGTTTCCACTATCGGAAAGTAAAGAATAATTTAGACATTCGTTATTTACTCATATTTTGTGATCTCCCGAATGGCTAGATTCTCATTTCTTATTCTAAATTCTGCTTTTCATTGCTACTCCTGTGTGCGTTTATCAGATTCATTGACTGATTGATTTACTATCTGGGCATCGTACTTCGTTCACAACTGCGCACGTCACAAACTACTACTACTACTACTACTACTACTACTACTACTACTACTACTACTACTACTACTATTATCATATAAGTTTTGTGTTTCCGGGAGGCCATCACTTTTCTTACTATGTGCGCCGTTTCTTAGGATCACACTCTTCTGCATGAGTCCTGGAGCTACTTCAGCCTCTAGTTTTTTCCAGATTCCTTTTCAGGGGTCTTGGGATCGTGCCTAGTGTTCCTATGATTATGGGTACAATTTCCACTGGTATATCCCATATCCTTCTTATTTCTATTTTCAGATCTTGATACTTATCCCTTTTTTCCTTCTCTTTGTCTTAAACTCTGGTGTCCCATGGTATTGCGACATCAATGAGTGATACTTTCTTCTTGACTTTGTCAATCAACGTCACATCTGGTCTATTTGCACGTATCACCCTATCTGTTCTGATACCATAGTCCCAGAGGATCTTTGCCTGATCGTTTTCTATCACTCCCTCAGGTTGGTGCTCATAACACTTATTACTGCAAGGTACCTCGTGTTTCTTGCACAGGCTCCAGTGGAGGGCTATTGCCACTGAATCATGCCTCTTTTCGCATTGGTTCTGTGCAAGTGCCGGACATTCGCTTGCAATGTGGTTTACGGTCTCATTTTTCGTATTGCACTTCCTACATATGGGAGAGATGTTATTTCGGTCTATCGTTCTTTGGATATATCTGGTTCTTAGGGCCTGATCTTGTGCCGCTATTATCATTCCTTCAGTTTCCTTCTTGTGCTCTCACCTCTGTAACCATTGGCATGTGTCATCGCTGGCCAGTTCTTTAGTCTGTCTCATGTATTGTCCGTGCATTGGTTTGTTGTGCCATTCCTCTGTTCTGTTTGTCATTCTCCTGTCTCTATATATTTCTGGGACTTCGTCTACTTCTATCAGTCCTTCTTCCCATGCACTCTTTAGCCACTCGTCTTCACTGGTTTTCAGATATTGCCCCATGCTCTGTTCTCGATGTTGATGCAGTCCTCTATGCTTAGTAGTCCTCTCCCTCCTTCCTTTCGTGTTATGTACAGTGTGTCCGTATTTGCTCTTGGGTGTAGTGCTTTGTGTATTGTCATATGTTTCCTAGTTTTCTGGTCTATGTTATGGAGTTCTGCCTTCGTCCATTCCACTATTCCTGCACTGTATCTGATGACTGGCACTGCCCATGTGTTTATGGCTTTTATCATATTTCCGGCGTTGAGTTTTGACTTGAGTTTTGACTTGAGTATTCTTTCCTGACCGTGTCCTTCATCTCTTGGTGTTTTATATCCCCTCCTTCCATTATTCCCAGGTATTTGTATCCAGTCTCATCTATGTGTTTGATGTTGTTCCCATCTGTTAGCTTTATCCCTTCAGGCCTTGTTACTTTGCCCTTTTGTATGTTGACTAAGGCACATTTTTCTATTCCAAACTACTCCATCCTGATATCCCCAGATACAATCCTTACAGTCTGGATTAGGGTATCTATTTCCTTGATGCTCTTACCATACAGCTAAAAATTGTGTTGTCTCCATGAAGATCAGATGGTTAATTCTGTTGCCTTCTTTACTTGAGTTGGTACCCAGCATCCATCTCTGCAGTACTTTTCTCATGGGAATCATGACTACTACGAAGAGTAGTGGGGACAGTGATTCGCCCTGGAAGATCCCTCTCCTGATATTAACCTCTGCTAGTCCTATTCCAGAGCTTGTAGGTATTGTATTCCAGTTGCGCATTGTATTTTTGAGGAAGCTGATGGTGTTTTCCTCTGCCCCATATATTTTCAGGCATTCTATTAGCCATATGTGTGGTATCATGTCGAAGGCTTTCTTAGAGTCTATCCATGCCATGCCCTGGTTGGTTTTCCTTCTCTTACTGTTCTTCATTACCAATTATTATTATTATTATTATTATTATTATTATTATTATTATTATTATTATTATTATTATTATTATTATTATTATTATTATTATTATTATTTTTATTATGTAAAATAGCTTCAAGCGATAACGTTATAAATCAATATACTGACACCAATGCATAAGTAAATGCGACTTTTTTATGTAATAAAAAAATAAATAAATCACTACTTGGGAATATACCTTCATCTTTTTAGTAAATGTACATAAATGCGCAGATTCAAAATGATCAGAAATTATTTTCAAAATAAAAGGACGGGTCTAATATTTAAAAACTATAATATCTTCAATCTGTTAAGTATATATAAAATGCACTAATATATATCATATCTGACCTTAGACGATCTTTACAGTTAATTCAATGTTTTTTCAATTTGCATAAAGATTCCACTCCTCAGAGACAAGTAAATTTAGAACGAATTATGAGATTATTCGAACTAAAAGTAAAAGAGTTATAAATTTCTCAAATTAGAGGAAGAAGAAGAAGAAGACAACAACAAAACAACAACAACAACAACAATAACAATAGCAATTTTCTCCCTACAGATACCGTAATTTCGTCGAGACAAACAAAAACTATCATTCACTGAAAGAAGAAGTGATGATTAATCCCACCTCATAACTGAACCTTCAGCGGATTTGCCATCATATGAAAATCCCACAATCCATCTACGTCTACTTTCCAAATCAGTTTCCCGAAGAAGAAGAAGAAGAAGAAGAAGAAGAAGAAGAAGAAGAAGAAGAAGAAGAAGAAGAAGCTTGAAGTCGTTTGGTTTCCTGGGCAGCTTTTCCGAGACGTATGATATCTGTTTCCCAAGGGAAATCTCTGGGACTGCTGCCATATGCAAGTTTACATTACGTGAGACGTTTCTTTGCAGTGTTTGATTTTTTTCTTTTACTTCTTAAAGCTCAGGGTGAATTACGGAACAGGAAAATGTTACGCTGAAGAAATGCATATTGAATGTGTTTTGCTATCTCAATTTGAGCCATGTTTTGTAAAAAAAAAGAATTTGGTATTATTACAAATTTCATACTATGACTAACTTTTAACATTTCAAATCGGAACAAGAGCTTCTTCAGAATAATAAGAAAATGCTGACTGTATCGATTAAAACACATAAATACAAAGACAGCTTGATTTATTGTTTGTTTAGCTCAATTGTCGATTTCAAGGTTAATCTTATGTTGACTAAATGATCTAAGCGGTATTGATACAATTATGGTGTGTTTAAGGCGAACTGCGTCAATTTGCTTCTTTCATGAAATGGTCAAAATAAAATACGTTACTGATATTTGCTATTATCAACTTACATACAAGATACCCTTCGTTAGGGGCTCGGAAAAATCAGACCTTGCACCAATGAGTGAGAACATCATTATCTCTTCTAGATAAAGATAGGAAAATAACACGGGAAAATATACATTTAGCCTTAGTATGTGTTGCAAGATGGAAAAACATAAGGTGAGATCGTCGGTCGCTCGGTTTGCGCGTCGTCTGGGCAGTGCACTTAATAATAATGTTTTTACAGTAATTTGTTGCTATGCTGGTGTTCACAATTTTCATACAGGAAAATACACACACTCTCTCTCTCTCTCTCTATCACTTAAAACACAGTTATATCAAGATATCTAAGACCTTACCATACAGAATATAATCTTGTTGGAATACAAATAACGAAAGTAACGAGGGTGAATGAATATAAAAAAAAAGAAACTTGCCAGACTTTTATTGAATTAACGTATTGTTCTTTTATTTACCAAAATTTACTGAAGAATTTGTTTCATTTTCTTTACACCTTTTTAAAGAAATTCTGACTTCCTTTCAGTATTTAATATCTTCACCCTAAAATGTATTCTGCACCTAATAAAGAACTTCATTACTTCCTCTGGAGCATCAATGTTTAATTCCCTG
>NC_061109.1:67454942-67472442 GCF_015104395.2 Macrobrachium nipponense
CCTGCCGTCCAATGTAGCTACGCGCGCGCTTATGTGTGTGTGTGTGTGTGTGTGTGTGTGTATCTCGGGGTATAAAATCAATATGTTTAGTGAGATGGCACCTGTCGGGAACACCTGTCTGCATAAAAGGACAATGAAAGAACCCACAAAAAGGGCAAATGCTGACTGGTCTATTTTATAATAAAATATACTTAAGGCTAATGATTATCAGCAGTAATCAGCTGATTGGATAAATACTATAAACTATAAGTGCCATGACCCTAAAAATATTGTCTTAAGGTTATTTGCTTTAACTAAAGGGTGGAAGTAGTTAATCTTTTTACGTGAAGCCTTGAAAAGAATAATGTAAGCATTCTATGTATATCTATGGTGTATAGAGTACCGTGACCGGAAATAATAAGCAAAAATCCAGTTATTTAAATGAACAAGTTTGTATTTATGCAAATACAAAAATTATTATAAATGAGAGAAAACGATCGAAAGCTTTTATGTTTAACTCTTTTTACATTTAAAAAAATACAGACTATGGATTTTTTTTGGTTAAAACATCCTTTATTGAAAAAGACATGCCAGTACACTAACGATCAAAATTTCATTCAGCGACCTGCATTGACTGCTTTTATATTTACCAGATGAACTATCAACTGCCATCAAGGTTGAATTCCGATCACAGGCTTTCTGTTCTAGATATCAGTGGAGGGAATGGATACTTAAAAACAGGAAAAATAATGAAAAACGCAGACTAGAAGGCAAATGAAAAAAAAATAAATAAAAGAATTGGTCTGTACTAATATCAGGTTATAAGAGGAATGGAAATGTTCACTGGTTTTCAGGTAAATATGAGCGCGGTTGATTCGATGCAAAGTGGAAACTCTCCCTCAGGTCTTGGACAAACGGGACCATTCAGTTTCGGGAAGTTAAACAAACCCCATCAATCATTCCTGCGCCTCTATTCCAGAATTGATGAAATGACTTCGTCCCCTACAGATGGAGAGGCGCACAATAGAAAAAACGATCATATAAATCAAATTGGTCTTCAGTTTTAGTGAAAACTATATCATATTCAGCGGTGTTGAAGCTTCCATCTGGGCGTGACTCAGTCAAAACCTTACTACTTCATAGAGTAATTTGTTTTCAAAACAATATTTTTAAGTAAGAATGGCGTTATAAGATACAAAATCGATTAAGACGGATTAAAAGGAAATATACACACGAATCATGCGTACCTATAAAATTATTGACAATTGGTATTCAACCGCAGACCCGACCCCCCACCCCCCAACCTCCCGTTACTCTCTCTCTCTCTTCAAGGCATTCAAATGTTTAATTTTAAATCCTTTGCCTCAGTGAGTTTGCATAATTCGATCTGCAGTAGTATGGTATTATACATTCTTTTTTCTCCACAGCGGAGAAAAATTTTCTTCAAAAATTATGATGTATCTTCTACAAATAGCCTTAACTGAAACCTACAGTAACAAAAAGGCTTCATTGTAATCTATTCGCAAATCCTTGAAGAACTCATCTGAACTTCATTCTATTTATCCACAAACTGAATTAAATTCTTTCTAAGCCGAGAAGAATCACTTTGTCTTTCAGGTAGGCTTGTGAAAGCTTCCTTACGCTCCTTGGCTCGAAGGACTATATTTCTATGGGTCCTTAAAAAGGATTTGCTCATATTTACAAACTTTTAGGCTTAAAGGGAGACTGAAAGAATGAATAAGGTTTAGTAAAATGGTCCCTTGCGTGCCAGTATACGTTCACCAATTTATTTTTAAACTACACAAGAAAACTAATTAACCATTTCAGATATCGTTGTGTACCCCTGAAAATATTAAGTGTATTGATTTTTTTTATTATTAAAATTAAGTATCTATTAATTGAATGTTCAAGTCATTTAGCAATATTTCTATTACTTTAATGATGAATATCTTCCTTTATATGCAATCATTACCCGGGCTATCTTTAACGTTCGAACACGCAACCACGACTGTTTATATATATATATATATATATATATATATATATATATATATATATATATATATATATATATATATATATATATCTATATATATATATATATACATATATATATATATATATATATATATATATATATACTATATATATATATATATATATATATATATATATATATATATATATATATATATATATATATATATATATATATATATATATATATATATATATATATATATATAAACAGTCGTGGTTGCGTGTTCGAACGTTAAAGATAGCCCGGGTAATGATTGCATATAAAGGAAGATATATATAATATATATATATATATATATATATATTATATATATATATAATATATATATATATATTATATATAATATAAGGTATTAGTGATAAAACGAATAAATTTTATTTCTTTATTTTTGTGTTCGTGATTTTTTTCTTGTATCTTACTTTATCCTAATTCGAATTTTCTTATTTTATTCAGAGTGATCAGTTCAATTTCTATTTTCAGTTCTTTAATACCAAAGACTTGTGCCTTTTAGTTCTACTTACACAACTCCTACTTCTACAGTCTATTATTCTCATATTCTAATATCTCTCACTTACCTTTATATATATATATATATATATATATATATATATACATATATATATATATATATATATATATATTATATATATATCTATATATATATATATATATAAGGTATTGGTGATAAAACGAATATATTTTATGTCTTTATTTTGGGTCGTAAATTTTTTCTTGTATCTTACTTTTTTCCTAATTCGAATTTTCTTATTTTCTTCAGAGTGATCAGTTCAATTTCTATTTTCAGTTCTTTAATACCAAAGACTTGTGCCTTTTAGTTCTACTTACACAACTCTTACTTCTTACAGTCTATTATCTCATATCCTAAGATCTCTCTCACTTACCTTTAGCAGCTCCTCCCCTTGTAACAAATGGATAAATTATCTTCTAATGCTTCTCTCAAGAATTCTCAACTGCCCTAACATCACTCTCATCATTCCATATCCTCCCTCTCTCTGCTTTATCTACTTTTCCTTTATTCACAAATTCCCAGTTGCCTCAATTTACTGACACCATTCTTCCTCAAAAGGCTAAATCTCTTCTTTTTCCTTCATCATCTTTGTATCTCCTCTACAATCATTAACTGACAGGCGTCTTCTCTTGTCGAGAGAATTTTTCTCATTGTCGTTCTTGATCTATCGTAATATTCTTACCTTTCATAGTACACACCACAGCTTATCGCTCCCTATTTCACGAGCAAATGCAGCCAGGTTTATCTTTCCTAGCTATAGCTGTAAATAATCACCCCTCATATACCTTTTCATAGCGTGAAGCTATTGCAGATTTAAAACGAACGTGATCTGGGAATGTAGCAGTAAATTTGTCTACTTAGACCTGGAAGAATAATGTTAAGAATTTATGAACGCAAATATACATTTTCCTTGAGATATGTTCAGGCATTCAATTAATGGAAGACTTATATAGTACAAAAGATAGACGTTGGTAGTACATGCCGTCTCACAAATTGTAATTTTAATTGACAATATTAATATGTGAACATTAGAAGTAAGCACTGTAATGTAATGGCAGAGTTGCCAAAGGTTTCCAGGCAAATGAATAATTAATCAAGGTGCCAGTCACGACATTCTGTCTTTGATAAATGGCATACTACCTATTGAGAGACCCTCTGTGGATATTCTCCGTGCCGGCTGTCGAAGAAAAAGACAGATGTTAGTTGAAAAATAAATGATCTACGTCAATTAATAATAAAAAAAAAATCGTAGTGGTGTATGAGTTTATAAACTTTTATTGGTAAATACCAAATAACTCACTATTGAAATCAACATTCGCTGCTAGTAGTAACACGAGAATCAAAAAGGGCGAATTATTAACATGTATTTAAAAACGCTTACCCCTTTCTTAAACTGTTTTGTATCTTCCAAAGATGTCATCCTGCACACACAGAGAGAGAGAGAGAGAGAGAGAGAGAGAGAGAGAGAGAGAGAGAGAGAGAGAGAGAGAGAGATAATTTATAGTAAAGGGTGACAGATAAATAAAAATGAGGGAATAGAAAATAAAACATATAAACCTGAAAACCTCTGGCATTAGATATTCCCGTCTGCTTCATGATAAATATTTCTATTCACCTGCAACAGTTTTGTTCTGCTTTTAGAAACAATTAAAATTAACTGATACTCTTAGAGGCATCAGTCGCACTTGGCCACAGAAAAATTGACAAGCACTAAATGTCAACTGTTACGCTTACAAAAAACTAATACAAATAAAACAGGTAAATTTGAAAAATTACCAATGATAAAATATCTCCCATCTGCTTCTCTAGTTTCCTTACAGTTACAATTGGCAAACACAGAACAACAGCTTTCACGAAAAAGATAACCCTTAACCCAAGAAAACAAATAAATTTTCAAAATAATTAATGGTGAAATATCCATTATATATTACTCCATGTGCATTTCAAGTTCGTCAAAGTTAAAATTTCTTCAAAAACTAATAAGCACTGAAAATCGACTTCATGGTTTAAAAAAATTAGTCCTTAATCAAGTAAAACAATTAAATTTGCAAAATGATTAAGGGTAAGATGTATAGCACTTATTACTCCACATACGTCTCAAGTTTCCTCATGACTGAAAATGTTAGAAGGAATGAAGTGCAAATTCATTGGCAAGCATTGGAAGAGAGAAAAAAGGGCTTTTCACATAATGCCCAGCCAAAGCTTTACTCCAATGACCAAGTAATGCTCCGAATTCTCGTCTTTTCTGGGGAAATGTAAACGGGACATAGATTCCGAAATTATGAGATGCAAATTGACGATGGAACTGGATAGCTCCAGTAAAACTGTCCAGAAATACAAGCAATCCGAGAATTGCCAATTTCGTATTCACGCGAGAGAAGATTCCCCATTGTTCCTCAGACTGAATTGGTGATTTGGTGCATTTCATTGTAGAGGTTCTTTAGAAATCATATTTGATTTTACTATTTGACTTCAATTTAGAAGAGAGAGAGAGAGAGAGAGAGAGAGAGAGAGAGAGAGAGAGAGAGAGAGAGTGACGTCCTTGTTTCTGTCTCCCTTTCACATCATCAGATGACAATATTTACCAGACAGATTTAAGTGCTCATAAACAACCAACCTATGAAAGAATGGGTGGACAACAAAGAATTCTGTCTATTCTGCTGTAGCTTATTTCTTTTATTTCACCTTAATTTTATTCTTTTAATTATTTATTTTATTTATATCGTTTTAGCATTCCAGTACCAAAGCCAGTGTGCAGAAATGTCGACACTTGAGGGTCAACTGGTTTGATGAGTGCTTTATATCATTCCAGGTCGTGGAACTCTCTGTCCTCTTCTGTTTTCTCCTGGGTCGTTTAAAAAATTTCCACAAACAAACTTGTTAACCAAAAGATAATAAATCTTCACTGGCGAAGCCATACTTATCGTCTCTGGGCCATAAAATAACTTTCGATACCATAACCTGAAATGATTTATATGAAGGGGTTCAGTAAATTCTATCGTGATTGACACAAGTAGGACATCTGTCGCTCAATATGTCAGCGATCTGAAACGACGTTCCATTCAATCTGGAACCCTTCCAGAAGAAAATTAAACTCCACAGAGTCGTGGTCATATTTTTTCCAGATAATATATCTAATTCACCTGCGTCTTTTCAGATGGATACTTAGGCCACAACAATGCCATGATTTCTATTATGGCTGAAAAACTAGAATGAGGCATAAGGACATTTGTCAAAAAAACAGAGGGGCAGAATGATGGGAGGTAACAAATAAGACATCTCCATTTCATGGACTGATGGTTATTTGGTCATATATTCATTCTCAGTTATACCGTCACCAGCTTTTCCCTCTTTTATCTCTTTAATCGAGTTCATCGGGTCGAAATAATTACAGGCGTTCTTTTCACATACGGTCACACGGGTTTTTTGAAATGAGTTCGTCTTATATTGAATTGAACCACTTGAAAGGTGCACTGGCGGTTATCATTACACAATGCATCAAATGTATTTTGCTTCCTTTCCAGATATTTGTGAATTTGTTAGAATGGCTTAAGCAAAGATACATTTCGATTCAGGAAAAAACATTATTCACGATAAGTTTCATCAAAGAATAAGAATAGCAATGCTCGGGAACACAATCGGGTCGGAGTAGGGAAGTGAGAGGAGGGGGTGGGTTGGGGAGAAATGAGATTGGAGACGGTTATGAAACATTTTTGACTTGTCACGAAAGGCTTTCGCAAGGAAAAAGATATATGTATATTATAATGAAACAATAAGGTTTCTTGCATTGCGTGATTTATTGTGAAGGTGGTATACACGTTTGTACACATGCCCAAATATACACACATACAAACACGCACACACATATGTGTGTGTGCGCGCGCAAGCGTGTGTGTGTGTTTGTATGTGTGTATGTATATGTGTGTAGTTGTGTATATATACCTACCTGTGTGTGCGTACGTACGCTCACAGCACCAACGCACATCATTTGATTAGGTGTTGCCTTTCAGAGTAAATAATTTTTGTTTTCTGGACAGGGTCCAGGGAATGGCGGGATCATAAAGGATATAGTCGGGAAATTGCTTAGTGCAATGACTTGGTATATTGACATCAGAATACTGGGAATAGATTAGCCAATTTCAACACCATTGCATTGTCAGTTGGCATACAAGGGCTGGGTATCGATTGTAGTCGATGAAATTCGCTCGTCTTCATGGTATCTTATTTAACAAAACAATGTAGAATCTTAAAATTAATCTTTTGTTCGAAATGAGCTTTACTTTAGGAAATTGCAAACCATTTTAGATGCAATTACCTTTGTCATGTGTTCCTATCTGTGCAATTTAGCCTGGCCATTATCAGCATAATGCATTTCAGGAAGAAAGATTAAAAACAGTAGAATATTCATTGGAAAGTGTGTTTGGTCTCTCTATCTCTCTCTCTCTCCTTTCATATACACACACCCACACCCGCACCCACACACACACACACAAATATATATATATTATTAGATGTAATTCTTTGTTAATTTATTTTTAATTATATAATTTTTCAATGGAGAAATAATGATAGAAAGTAATTTTTCCAATTACTTGTGGAAACCCACAATGTGGATTCTTAGAAAAAATCTGTTGTTCGAAATGAACGATACTTTAGGAAATTGCAAACCATTACAGATGTAATTATCTTCGTTTTGTGTTTCTGTCTGTGCATTTTAGCCTGGCCATTATCAGCATAATGTATTTCAGAAAGAAAGATTAAAAACCGTAGAATATTCACTGGAAAGTGTCTTTGTTCTCTCTATCTCTCTCTCTCCTTTCACACACACACACACACACACACACACCACACAAACACTCACACACACACACACACACACACACACACACACACACACACATATATATATATATATATATATATATATATATATATATATATATATATATATATGTGTGTGTGTGTGTGTGTGTGTGTGTGTGTGTGTGGGTGTGTGTGTGCGGGTGTGTGTGTGTGGGTGTGTGTTTGTGTGTGTGTGTGTGTGTGCGGGTGTGAAGTGTCACACCCACAGACCCACACACACACACACACAAATACACACGCCCTCACACCCACACACACACACACACACATATATATATATTGTGTGGGTGTGTGTGTGTGAAAGGAGAGAGAGAGATAGAGAGAACAAAGACACTTTCCAGTGTATATTCTACGGTTTTTAATCTTTCTTTCTGAAATACATTTTGCTGATAATGGCCAGGCTAAAATGCACAGACAGAATCACTAACGAAGATAATTACATCTGTAATGGTTTGCAATTTCCTAAAGTAACGTTCATTTCGAACAACAGATTTTTTTTAAGAATCCACATTTTGGGTTTCCACAAGTAATTGGAAAAATTGCTTTCTATCACTATTTTTCCATTGAAAAATTATATAATTAGAAATAAATTAACAAAGAATTACATCTAATAAGGGCTTGGTGGACACAGGTCGTTCTACCGCAGTTCTTGGTTCACATTTAGTAGATAAAGGTGGTGGAGGAGGGCCATAACTGACACTGAAGGGAGAGATTTAGTGTAAAGGTGAAATGTAAAGATATTGTGTAAAGATGAAACGTATGTAAAATAGACTATTGATGATATTGCAATTACTGTAACTGCTTTAGTGGCTGAGAAACTAATTAACAATATTGATTTGATTTTGGACATGGATGCAATCAATGAGTTTGGAGCTGTGGTGATAGCAACTTGCAAATTATCATCGGCAGACTTACTGTTTAACAGGGTTGGGATTTGGGTTGAATTCTGCACCTAAAATTAAAATTATAAGAAAAGTTAAAGAAACTGTTTTAGGCAACAGTAAGGACATAAAAGACTTAACAAGTTCTTATATCGACGACATTTTGGCCGACAGAACTCAGGTGGCAGTTTCTGAGTTGGTGACATACTTAAAACTGAATGAATTGATTGTTAAACCACCTGGGGCTTTGGTTGGGAGTGCTGCTTTGGGTAAATCACTTTAATAAAGACTAATACAGCACAAACGTTCAGATATGGCCAACATTGCTTAGCTCTTTTTAACCATATCAGGAATCATAATCATCGAATAAATTGGAATATGTCAAGTATAATTCAAAGCAGCAATTGTCGGTTCAAAAGCCAGATGGTGAAAGCAACGATGATTAGAAAAAAAATACGACGCAATCTTCCTCCAATCAGCGGTAAACAAGATTATGAAGAAGCTGTTAACAGGAGTGAGGTAGCAGCTGACTTCTGGAGCACTGTTCTGTACTTCTTCATCCTTTACCTGTCCATTGAAGAAGACAGTTGCCTCTAAAATCTTCCCTTTTTGGTGTTTTTATGGGGTATTATTATTATTATTATCACTATTTGGGCTATTATTATTATTATTATTATTATTATTATTATTATTTATTAATTATTATTATTCTTAATTATTCTTATTATTGACTGCGTGGTATTTATAGTGTGGGGTTCCGGGTTGCATCCTGCCTCCTTAGGAGTCCATCACATTTCTTACTATATGCGCCGTTTCTAGGATCACACTCTTTTGCATGAGTCCTGGAGCTACTTCAGCCTCTAATTTTTTCTAGATTCCTTTTCAGGGATCTAAGGATCGTGCCTAGTGTTCTATGATTATGGGTACAATTTCCACTGGCATATCCCATATCCTTCTTATTTCTATTTCTAGATCTTGATACTTATCCATTTTTTCCCTCTTTCTCGTCAACTCTGGTGTCCCATGGTATTGCGACATCAATGAGTGATACTTTCTTCTTGATTTGTTAATCAACGTCACGTCTGGTCTATTTGCATGTATCACCCTATCTGTTCTGATACCATAGTCCCAGAGGATCTTTGCCTGATCGTTTTCTATCACTCCCTCAGGTTGGTGCTCGTACCACTTATTACTGCAAGGTAGCTGCTGTTTCTTGCACATGCTCCAGTGGAGGGCTTTTGACCCTGAATCATGCCTCTTTTTGTACTGGTTCTGTGCAAGTGCCGGGCATTCTCTTGCTATGTGGTTTATGGTTTCATTTTTCGTATTGCACTTCCTACATATGGGAGAGATGTTATATCCGTCTATCGTTCTTTGAACATATCTGGTTCTTAGGGCCTGATCTTGTGCCGCTGTTATCATTCTTTCAGTTTCCTTCTTTAGCTCTCCCCTCTGTAACCATTGCCACGTGTCATCGCTGGCTAGTTCTTTAGTCTATCTCATGTATTGTCCGTGCATTGGTTTGTTGTGCCAGTCATCTGTTCTGTTTGTTATTCTCCTGTCTTTGTATATTTCTGGGTCTTCGTCTACTTTTATTAGCCCTTATTCCCATGCACTCTTTAGCCACTCGTCTTCACTGGTTTTCAGATATTACCCCAGTGCTCTGTTCTCGATGTTGACGCAGTCCTCTATATTTAGTTGTCCTCTCCCTCCTTCCTTTTGTGATATGTATAGTCTGTCCGTATTTGCTCTTGGGTGTAGTGCTTTGTGTATTGTCATATGTTTCCTAGCTTTCCGATCTATGCTGCGGAGTTCTGCCTTCGACCATTCCACTATTCCTGCGCTGTATCTGATTACTGGCACTGCCCATGTGTTCATGGCTTTTTCATATTTCCGGCGTTGAGTTTTGACTTGCGTATCGCCTTGAATCTCTGCATATATTCTTTCCTGATCGTGTCCTTCATCTCTTGGTGTTTTATTATTATTATTATTATTATTATTATTATTATTATTATTATTATTATTATTATTGCATGTGTGTGTTTGTAAATACCGAATACATTTTGCTGGAAACATGAAACAATTTTGGAGAGAAACATTTACCAAGGGAGGGAAATAACCCAATTTGAACTGAATTTCAGAGAATGCAATATTCACGGTTTTCTTGAAGATTTTATACCCTTGTTTTCGCGTTGTGCTTTCATAACGGCCTCAGGGCTTTCATATTTGGAAAGGAGAGTGCTTTCTCTATTCCCGATATTAAGGCACTTTGTGTATATCAAAGAAAGTTAAAGTGGAGATAAAAGTTTACTGAAGGGAGTTGGACAAGAACATCAGTCGTAAAGCGGAGTTTTCTGAAAAAACACATTTTGCGTGAAATGTGTGGGAATTGAATTTCCTTTCGTAGTTACTGGGTTTACAAAATTCTATTCATCCACAAACTTCTTCATCAAAAATACATAGATCAACATTCATTATTCTAAAATTTCACTCCCTTTGGATCAAGATCGCCAGTCAGCTGTCAACAACAAAATTGGCTACCGAATATAACGATGGAGAGAGAGAGAGAGAGAGAGAGAGAGAGAGAGAGAGAGAGAGAGAGAGAGAGAGAGAGCACATTCATAATAATGAGAGGGCCAAAAAGAATGGAGCTAAACGGCAATTGGCTTGATGGATTTCCAACGCGTACTGGTTGAATCGAAAAGTCAAATTCCTTTTTCCATACTTCTGATTTCCTCAGTTATTCTCTGGCTTATAAAGTACTATGCAGACTAACGCCTATTTATCTATGAAGAATATCTAAAATAAATTTTGGGAAATGAGCAATTTATAAAGGATAGATTCACTAAATAAATTCTGGAAACCGAAGAATTTTCAAAAACAGGCTGATTCGCCTAATAAACAAATTCTGGAAAATGGCGAATCTTCCAAAAGGCTGACTCACCAAATAAATAAATTATAGAAAACATAATTTCCCAGGAGGCTGACTCATTAAATACAAAATTTAAAAAAAATAGGAAATTTCCAGGAGGACGACTCCCTAAATAAATCAATTTTAAACAGGTGGAATTTTCCAGGAGGCTCGCTCACTAAAAAATAAATGTAAAAAAGGAGGCTGAGGGAATTAATAAATCAATTTTAGAAAACAACGAATTTTCCAGGAGGCTGACTCACTAAATATATAAATTTTACAAACAAGAAATTTTCATCAAATAAATACATTTTGGAAAAAAGGGTAATATTCGAAGAGGCCGAGTTATTGTGAGTGTTCCTTAATGGCAATTTTTTTTTTTCCAATGCCCTTATGTGCACTAGTTGCTTTTACGAGCTGAAATGTGCTTGTGACTTTACAGGAGGTGCTGTCTGTAGATTATGTTCGTTGTAGTATACAGTTTTCGAGATATTTCTATCTATTGAAAATGCCATCTTGCAGATTATCTTCTTTGTAGACATTTCTTTATGTTCTGTGGAATTTCTCCTCTTCACTTACAAAATGATTATACTTAAACCTCTCAAAACACAATTCTACAACTTCTGTAAATGACATCAACAAATTTGACAATCCGCGAGAAAGACTCGTATCGCTTAAAAGAGGATGGAATTCTGGCAGCCATATTTCAGCTGCGTCTGGAATACCTTGACGAGGAGACATACCCGGAAGTGGTAGGACGTCAGTCTGAGTCTCTTGAGCCTCGTCTCAGCTACGAAGGACATGACTCTGAGAGTCGCTACCAGGAAAAGATAATATATAATAGGCGGATGTCTCCCCTGGGAAGCGTCTAACGCCTGAAGTGGGAAAGCGGATGAGGGAGAGGGGCTCTAATCACGGCTCTTTTTCCTCTTCTTTGGAAGAAGAAGATGTCGACCAGACGAAATCATTGAAATTCTCTCGCCGGAAATTCCTCTCAGACGAAGATAACGAGAGAGAGAGAGAGAGAGAGAGAGAGAGAGAGAGAGAGAATAAATGTACGTATTTGTTTTATGAATAAACAGCCGAAAGAGAGAGCATTTTTTTTATCTCAGGATGGTTAATTATAACAACGACTTTTCCTTCGCTCACAATTTGCAATTTTAAACGAACTTCATATTAAAAACACCTTCTTCGTCTCTCTCTCTCTCTCTCTCTCTCTCTCTCTCTCTCTCTCTCTCTTTCATATGGTAACTTTTTCTCCGACAGGTGAGTGGTCCGTGATACATCATCAGCTGAGGGATCAAAACGAGCCGGGCCCTTTCTCCTTCTTGTTCCTTAATTTGGTTTCCACGAGTTTAAAGACTTTGCTCAATTTCTCACAGCCGGCGCGGGAGAAAAAAATCCCAATTTTGTGTGAAAACAATATATTACTTCGTGACTTTACATGTGCATTTACACGATTACGCGCATGTGCGCACAGGGTAATTAGAAAACTAGATAATTGCTGGAATAATTAAGTTATTGTTTCATATTTTCGGTGTTTCACTTCGCTTCCTATTTTTTTCAGGAACATTCAACCGTTTCAATTGGAAAGTCATTTCAATTTTATTTTATTTTCATTTATTTATTAATTTATCTGTTATTGAGAGCGACATGGAGACAACTCCATAAATGGTGGTTAAGGATGGAGGTGACTTGAGTTGATGGGGTAGGTAGTTCGTCCTTCCCGTCTCCTTAAGTTTGAGAATAGCTACTATAATTGAGTGGTAGTATTTCTCTCTCTCTCTCTCTCTCTCTCTCTCTCTCTCTCTCTCTCTCTCTCTCTCTGGATTAAATGTTTTTTTTATTTGAAAGTTGATAATTAAAGAAAAAGTAAGAAAATTATATAAATTAAACAAATCGGGTTCTAATTATGGAAAATTATTCTGTCTTGATTACTACAAATACTAATAATATTAGTACTAATAACATTACCACTTCTTTAGCCTTTAACACCAAAACTAGTATTATTAATACTAAGCATACGAAGTAATAAATAACCTCTTGATAATATGAAAATTTTCATTATATTATATCAGCTCCTTGTGCCTCGATTGCTACCAGCCCTATAATAATAATGATGATAATAATAATCATCATCATCATCATCATCATCATCTCTCATCATCATCATCCTCTCCATCATCATCATCATCATCATAATAACATCATAATAATAATAATAATAATAATAATAATAATAATAATAATAATAATGAACCAAACAAAAACTTCTTTCAGTTTTCTTCTGAAGATTGAAAAAGAAACCCACAAAATCACTTTGTAACTTGTTTACTTCTAAGTATTTACATTTAGTTTTACTCCACACTCAGAGTGTGGAGCAAAACTAAATGTAAATACTTAGAAGTAAAGAAGTTACAAAGTGATTTTGTGGGTTTCTTTTTCAATAATAATTATAATAATAATACGTCTTGCATATATCTACAGTTTAATAAAGTAAAAAAAAAAATATAAAAATCTCACCTTCAGTGTTGACAAGTATTTTTATTAACATAAATCACAAGAAATTTACCCGTCATTCCCAATAGACAGCTGCTAATATGACGACTCAGTCAGCCATGTATCTATTCATTTAATTATTAATCCTCATTGAAAGACTGAGGTGATTATTTTATCCAACTGGCGTTACAGGACCGAGGGTCCTGGTCACAGCTTCCCCAGTGACAGAGTATAGTTATAGTACATATATAGTTACCTTTCAGCATGGATGAATGCTAATTTCTTTTAATTAAAATAATGTGAATTCAGCCTCTAATTGAATTCGATTCATGTCGGTAACTTCAAAACTAATTTATAGCTGGTCCTCGCTGTGCGCCGAATTAGGCCACGGAGTTAATGGCGCCATTTAACTAATTGCATCGTAAATTAGCTAAATGGCATTGATACTCATCTCATTTATGAAGCGGAGGTTGATATCGGATTTATGGATGATTGAAAAATGAATTACGGAAGGCTTCTGTAATCGCATGACGGATATCTAAAGAATGCGATGTTTCATGATCTGTAATTAACGGAATTAATGATGATTGCAATGGGGCAATGACCAGTGTAAATAAGGATGAATAAGACCGATGATTTATTATAACCTCTCTATCTGACTCTTTCTTACTAAATATTTGTTTCTCTTTCCTACACATTTCTACAAAATATATAAATAAAATGAACAAAATAGATCTCATATGAAAATACTGAAATAAGATACTTATCAAGAGAGGATATATCTAAATACGATATTTATAAAACCAACAAAATGGATTTGCTTAAGCTTTGAATAGAAATTACTTGGAAAGTCTTTGCCGTATGTATAGTAGTAGTATTAGCAGCGATACAGCCTTTTAGTGGCTCCCATCTTTCCTGCGTTTGATAAAAACAGGCTTTCAGGACGAAGCACCACAAGATCAAGAATAATTGATATCGGTGTGTGGTAGGTCTATGGAATGAAAAAAAAACGAGGCCTACTAATCAAGCATTCAGGTAAGCATGATAGTTGATAAAAGCCTATATATATATATATTTTTTTTTTATTTGAAATTTCTGAAACATGATGCATTGGAAACAGGCTCACGGAAAAACAAAATTGAAAGAGTTAAGGAAAGGATATTGTTTTTAAAAAGTTCAACGAGAGGTAAGCCAAACAATTAAATAAATAAATGGAATTAAGACAATAAATAGAAAGAAACACATAATAAAATTGATTAATATATAAACATAAGTAAATAATTAAATAAATAAATGAATAAGATAAATAAATAAGTAAATAACTGCATAAAAGATCAAATGCAACCATTAGTTATACGATTTTGCCCTCATAGTTAATTTGATTTAATACCTAGAGGCGAAGGTGCTTTCAATAATTATAATGTCAGCCACACAGACCAATTTCTCGTCTAAAGAAGAAAAGCCCTTCATTTTTAGGTGCCTTAAAAATTTCCAGAGAAAAGGTGAAATATTCCTTTAACAACCGCATATAATTACACCGCGTAAAATGAAATGGAAAATGTTTAAAGTTCTTTAAAAGTTAAAATTTAGTTGAAGGTCTATCGTAGTACTTAATTCATTAGCCATGCCAGGGTAGTTTTATAATATTGAGCAATTAGAACCCTAAACTGCATTAAGTAGTCAATATAGAGCAAGCGCACAAAGAGCGCTAATTTTCCTTGTCAGAATAACATTTTCCTCCCTCTACTTAACGACTTATTCAGGTTCCTGTAAACAATGAATTTGTCACGAAAGGCGGCTCTCTCTCTCTCTCTCTCTCTCTCTCTCTCCTGTTAAGATAGTTGCTTCAATTACATTGCCAAGCATTTTTAACATTTTATATTTCCCCCTTTCTCATCCCCTTCCCTATAGAGGCTGAACTTGGACTTGAAGGGCATCGGGAGCGTCCCTATTCATCTCAGCGACCTTGAAAACTACGGAGTAGACACTAATATCTGCCTTTTTATAGTTATTTTTACACCACACCCCTTCCCACCCCCATCCCTCTTCGCGCCAGTGATGTCTAACCGACCTCCCACAGCAGTCCTTTCCAGATAGTAAGCACCATTTATACCGAAATAAGGTATGACAAATTCGTAGAGTTCATTTAGCTACGAAGTCTACGGGCAGAACCAGCGTCATTTCAGGAAAGCCCTTCTCACCCCCACCCGCTTTGGTGCCCTTTAGTAGTAGTGAGGTCTCCCTCACACTGTACTCTTTCCTAGATAGTACGTCATAATTATGTGTATCACATTTGGTTGAAATTACACAATGCATTTCAGTCATGCTGAAACATACACACAAACACACACAAACATACATACATGCATTTATATTTTATATATTTATAATCATAATTTATATAATATATATATATATATATATATTAATATAATATATATATATATATATATATATATGATTATTATAATTTATATGTTCAAAACCTGCATTCATTCCTTTCCAAAATATTCCAGGGCCATTTTGCTCTCTGCTTGAAGAAATGTCTTCCCTCGTCGAAAGCGCTTGCATGTAACCTTTAAGACGAACTGTGGAAAGGTAGACAAATAACAAAGGAAGGAGACGAATAGAGGTACGAGGAATAAATGAGATGATATTATTTGGACGGGTGAGAATGTGATAAAGTTTTGATTTTTATCTATTTTTTTATTTGCTTACTTATTACTATGGTCTGCTAATGCAAAGGCCTGTGGATGGGAAATCTAGTGCCTGCGTCATTCCCGGCATTGTTTCCTAATTCTCATATATCTGGATAATAATAATAATATATTATTATTATTATTATTATTATTATTATTATTATTATTATTATTATTATTATTATAAATAAAATGTAGTCTTATCATAATTAGTACGTTGATAATAAAATAAAAAAAGTGTCAATTTTAACGTAAATCGATAGAAACTGCAAACGTAAATGTATTACTGTCCTTTACATGACATATGAATTAGCAAAAGCTATGTATTTTGAAATATGTTACTTCGAATAGAAACATATTTTCAAGTGAAATCAAATGGTATTTCGGTTTGAATCTGGTTGAGCATTTTTGCGTTTGATTTCCATTTGAAAGCAAACTTTAAATGCAGATGCTCTGTTGATCCTAATGCAACTCTCACAAAGTCAGCTACGCATTGAACGTTTGCAAAAATGGCCTTTATATTTTCTTTATTGAAATATTGCATGATACTTTTGTTGAAGTGCTTGTCGGGCGAAACAGCCAATTACATTTATTGTTGACCTTTCCAAAAAATGAATAGGATTTATCCTTAACAATGACAAATATTATTTTTCGAATATTTCAAACTGTTTGTAATGATGACAAGAACAAGTTTATGGAACAGTGAATATTAATATTTTAATTTTTTGGCCAAATTCTAAAGATTTTCTATCTATTTCTCAGTAAATTATATCTATAAATCCTTACATATAATTATGCACAAATTCGTAAATGGATGTCTATTATGTTGCGTAGATAATGAAAATCAAAATTGAGGATGTATGTGATTTCTCACGGTTTTGTACGTTGTGCACTGCACACACACAGACACAGACACACACACACACACACACACACACACACACATATATATATATGATATATATATATATATATATATATATATATATATATATATATATAATATACATGCATATTTCCATTTGCATATGTGTGCCTGTGTGTGTGTGTGTGTAGTGCATAACGTACAAAGAACGTGAGAAAGCATATAAATATATA
>NC_061109.1:67477442-67482442 GCF_015104395.2 Macrobrachium nipponense
ATACTTCTTTGGAGCAAATGCGAAGGCTACAGAATACAGAGGAATGGAAAAGAAAGAAACTTGGTTTATTTTCTATATGGCTGTGTTATTATTTGTAATGCATGCCCTTTGCCAGGAAAGCAAGTTCAACATTATTTTCTAAATAAGTTTAGGCTTAATTTCTTTAATGAATATAAAAAAGAATAGTATTTGTTGCATTTAATTGCTCGAGTGAATATAAAAATAATTGTCATTAGTATTCCTTTTGCATCACCCTGCATTATCTTACAAACTCAAACAGTTTGGTAATCACTTTATTTTGGTTGGAAAGTGTCCCATGAATTTCTGGCTATTATCACTGATTAAATCACAAGTTCAATATATGTATACAAGGTATTTCAGGAACGAGGATAAGTCTCCCAGTAAGTTATTTGAAGTTGCAGTTGCTGAAGATATATACAGAACGAACTTCTCAAACACTTCATCTGTCATAAATTAATTATTTTCTGAGTTAATATAGCGCAATGATAACTATTATTATAATTAATTATGGAATTTTCATTAGGAGAAGTAAATAAATCAATGAGACGTAATTGGAACGCAATCATTTCATGACTGACTTTAGTATGAAAAAAAAAATTATATAAAATAAAAAGAATGGATAAAAGTAAAAACTGTAGGTACGTTTTTTCATTGTCATTTTTTATATGATGTTCTTTTGTAATAAGTTGCTCTTCCAAAAATGAGAAGCAGGAGTAAAAAAAAAAAAATTCTGTAAAAGCTGATGAATAAAAAACCTGATAATATCAATGAAAAAATTAACAGTCCTTTAAGTAAGGGAATGGTATATACTGTCAATCATATCTATTTGCATTTTATTGGTCAATGATTTTCTAATAAAAACTGCCTGGAAGGTTTGCACATATACGCAAACATCCACGCACGATCGTGCGTACATATTCACAAACTGATAAATGGGGAGAGAGGAGTAAATAGAACGTTAAGGGCCAAAGAACGATAAATCTCTCTCTCACACACACACACACACACACACACACACACACAAAGGCTCACATTATAAATGAACGTAATGCAGTGCTGTTCCTTTGGTGAGGGACAAAAAGAAAGCGATATTTAGTTCCTGTTCCAAGAATTCAATTCTGGATAACAGTGTTCAGTAATAACCATATTTTATTTTTTAAGAATTCAGTATATAGTTTTTATTTCGTTATTTTGGGTCAACAAATGTGTATTTTGTCTGGTTCAGAAAACATGTACATCGTTTAAAAAAGAAGAAATGAATGCCATCAAGACAAATTGAAAAGGAAAAACTGGAGAATCATTACTTCAATACGAACGCAAACATGAGAAGCATTAATCAAATACAAGTCCAGGACCAGGGGACAAACTCTTTGACCGAAAGAGAAGAATCGCCAGTCTCGAGCGTCCTCCATCAAAAGACCAAAACTTGGAAAGGGGATTTATAGACATCTGGAATTTTGCGTTTCTCTTCTGACCAGAACTCGCTATTTGGATTAATATTGGGGTGATATTTATCAGAAATACAAAGCGTCTGAATACTGGTTAGTCAAATCATTCGGGAAGAGAAACAATCGTATATAATTATATTAATAATGGTAAAGAAAATTCCCCCCTCTCTCTCTCTCTCTCTCTCTCTCTCTCTCTCTCTCTCTCTCTCTCTTTCTCTCTCTCTCTCTCATGCACAATATAGATTAGGTCCTCCTGGCATATGATGGACATGTAGTGGGAGGGAGATAGCAACCTCCAAAATGTTCTCAGTTTGGCTTCAACAGAATTGTGCGTTGTAAAATAAATTACAAGTCTCGGATGACCCTTTTTAGTCTAACTTTGAACTATAATTAAACTTCTCTTTTGAAAGACAAAATAAATACGTCAGTCTTATCATATCGACATTCTTTGTTACGTGGTTTCGTAAACACCGAAGCGAAAAAAACCCAGAACCATTTACATTCCTGCACATTAAGTTGCCCGATAGAAAACACATCTTATCAACTCTGAGTGCTGTCAAGTAACCTCATAGTCCTGTTACGAGAAATTGTGGAATTATGCAGAGTATGCTGTGTGCCCTGTCGCCTCAATAAGTCAGCAACCCACAGAGAATATCTAAGGTACCTTTTGGTGACAAAAGTTGGTATAAGTTACTTTGGCGTCACGAGTTGTGCCGTTCACCACTTGGCTGGTCTATCTGAGAGACTGAGAAGAATTTATATTTCGTGGTTTATGAAGAGCAGGAAAGGCTATAGCTTGTAGTTTATAGCATTCTTCTCCTCATCGGCCATGCAAGAACTTCAAGCTGCACAGAGGGTTATAGATGTCTAGTATGAGCATAAAATTCCCCGAATAAGATTGATTATTATTATTATCATCATCATCATCGTCATTATTATCATTATTATTATTATTCTTATTATTATTATTATTATTATTATTATTATTATTATTATTATTATTATTATTATTATTCAGAGATGAGCACTATTCATATGGAACAATGACCACCAAAGGGGCCACTGACTTGAGATCCAACTTCCAAAGAATATGGAGTTCATTAGAAAAAGGAGGTAACAGGAAATAAAGAAGAGATCTCAATGATTAAAAACGAAAAAATAAATGAACAAATTGAAAAAAATATTCAAGAGAAATTAATGAATTTATCTCGGGTGCGAAAAACTTATGGTTAAGAAGCCTGGATTCGGTCTAAATCACCTTAAGTGGAAAATCTTGTCTGCTGTTGGAGGTGTTTCTTCACCCTAAGTGATAAAGCATCATTATATACCCCTAGTACGTAGTTTAATTAGGAATTATTGCACAATAAACTAACAGAGATGACGGCATTTTCTTCGTATTATATGAACAAATGTTATTTGGCTTCTTTAGTCTCTTGCTCGCACTTCAAGGTACTGCAAAGGAAGTGTTCAGAATTAAAGACGATGATCCTTTCAATATAATTTGAAAATATTCTTATGATAACACGCAATATTTACTGCCAAATAGAGTAATAAGTACTTTTCTGCCATCAGGCACATCATTGCATACATGAACATTTGTGTAAGCCCATTTTTCGTTAATTTCTTTTAATAGTTATTCACATGGAAAAAGTTCCTTTCAATAAAATGGCTGGAAAACGATCATTTTTGTACAGAGGAAATACCAGGTCGTATTTACAAAGAACGAAAATTGAACGGCTATATCCTTATATATTAATTGATCATATGGATATGATAATTCCTTAAAACAATCAGCTGTATATATTTCCCCCTAAAAATATATATTAGGTCCAACAGCGACATGAAATCACCTACAAGGCGAACTGCTATGAGGCCGAGAAACTGAGAGGGAACAAAAAGTCCTTCTGAAAGCCCTTTGCCGCCCAAAAGGTTTCGAAGAAGTTCAATATCCACAACACTTCAGAAAGCTTCGCTGCCAATTTTGGCCGTAAAAGTTTCCTGTTTCCTACGAGGGCGCAATAAGAATGCCATTTCTTCAAGGACCTTGATATTTATGGTGTAAAAACGCTACTGCAAGGGATGACTTGACTGTCTTTGTTCCTGACTGAGTCAATTTATGAATTATACTACGAAATACATGGTTATCATTGTTACTATAATTGTATACTTCTATCATTTTGTATATAAATGTATGATTATTTATATAAGATACGTATAAAATATAACAGTATTAAAAAAATATGTATAAATTACAATTTTACATACAAAATATTTATGACGACCTCAAATGAATTAAAATTTGAATTTTTTATTCGGGCATGAAAAAAATCCTGAATAAATTTTATCCATTCCGAAACTTAGGCAAAATATTACTCTCCAATTGAAAATCATTTCAATGTTTTTCCATATCAACAAAAAGTCACCAGCATTAGCCTCGTCACTTCTTTAGTAGATAATCACCTATAAATAAACTCCTTTCTGTGACCAAGAACATCCAAAGAATTTCATTGAACAAGAAATGGACGACCTTGGCAGAAATGAAAGTATCTCTATTTCAAATGATAAATTTATAACTATCAACATTTTACTTTATGATTTATTTGTTTCAAAATTAGTCAATTAGTAAATCTCTCTGAGAAATGTGGTTTATTTTCCATTTTCATTACTGCTGACCGATGGACGCAGTGGTGCAATTGTTTGAAATGTACAAGTTTATTGGTGGAATTCTCAACCTTGAATAGAACATAAAATTTTATTTTTCAGTAAAATAGAACTGTTAGAGTTAGAGTTAGCATCTCTTTCTCTCTCTCTCTGAGTTCAAAATAAAGCTAGACAAAATCATTACAACACTGTGAATTAATTTTTAAACCTGCTCCAAGAGATAAGTGAGCACATGATGTCTCCTCGGATGGACTAATAAGTCATAGAGACATCCTAATCCTTGTAACTCCTTATAACTCTCTGTTTATGTAGATACTCTAACTCTCTTTTATCATTGACATTTGCCGTAACAAAAACAATCTCTCTCTCTCTCTCTCTCTGTGTAGATACTCTATTTCCCTTTTGCCATTGCCATTTGTCGTAAAAAACTCTCTCTCTCTCTCTCTCTCTCTCACTGTTTATGTAGATACTCTTACTCTCAATTACCATTGCCATTTTTCGTAAGGAAACTAATCTCTTTCTCTCGTCGTCCCCTGACCCACCTCACTCAAGGTCACCATCTCCCATTGTTAAAAGAAACAGAACGAAATAAAAGAGTGGAATAAAAAGAGAATGTGGCATTTGACTTCATTCACTGAAAAGAGAATGAGAGACTTTCCTTGATTCTGCATGGAAACTGTTTTTCACCCTTTCCACTTCCATGACTCCCATTTGCCTTCTCGGAAGGCTTTTAAGCCCTTCACTCGCCTTCAAGGAATTCTCTCTCTCTCTCTCTCTCTCTCTCTCTCTCTCTCTCTCTCTCTCTCAGGAACGGGTCTTTCATGTTTTCAAAGGAAGGATGTCGTTCTGTTTAAGAACGTCAACCTGAAC
>NC_061109.1:67487442-67492442 GCF_015104395.2 Macrobrachium nipponense
GCATAGGAACGATAATACTGTATTTAATGTTTTTTTTTTTTTTTTAACAGGACAATTCAGTTACATAAATTAAAACCCTGTTGAATAAAAAGAGATCTATGTTACAGGACAATTTAATGCGTATAAATTCAACTCCTACGAACGCCACATTCAAACGATTACACAGTTCTATTTCAGGCGTTGCTCACACTTACCAATTAGCCCACGCAAAATCTAATTAAAATGAGTAAAATACAAAGTCCATTTTCTATTTAGTCCAAAGCGACCGGAAACCCTGAACTGTATCACTGACAAAAATCAACGGAACTAAAACTTTAAATGAAACATTTCTTTGAGTGTTGCTGCCCCACCCCCCACCCCCTGCCGCTCTATCGTCCGAGGGTGATTTTCATCATCATATATTCAGGGAATCTTCTTTTCTTTTTATACTGAATTGTTTAATTAACGGCAGAAAAGAAATCGATTGCATTTATTTTTTCTGCAATGTAAAAAATAAAAAAGCATTATTGAGTAAAGAAACATTAGCTGAACTTGTTTTTTTTTTATAATTCCCTTCTGAATCAGCTGGCAAACTTCACCAACGTAACAAAATTTGACAAATGGAAAAAAATATTAAATATACAAAATTTGTAACTATAAAATATATCAATGTACCGCTACCAGCTCTCCTAACATTAACATTGCATGAGGCATTTTTATTCCGTTTCACCTTAATAAGGTAAAGGTAGCATTGTATCCAAAAATTAATTCTATGATTTCAGAATGACCTAAGTAATGAATATTCAGGTGAAAATATTCAATGCATATTCATTGAAAATTGTCCCATCGATATATGAATGGTAATTTAATGAGGTTATAATTAGTCTTGTAGGAAATATTATTGCTCTCTATTTCACCTCCGTAAGAAAAAATCTCGTTCATTATCAAACATCTTTTCGGTGTTTTGTAACTATTTGTAATGTTTGGGAAATTTACAAATAAATATTGAATACTGATAACTGAAAACAGCCCCCAGAATGGGAAGTTCATAAATATAACAAATGAGATGAATGAATCTTTTTTATTAATTATTTTGCTGCAGACGGGTCTACGATCTTCTTCCTGATTTTTTTGTTTTTCTTTGTTTGTTTGAATAAGACTGTCTTTTGCCAAAATGAGTTCGTGCTCGTACAAACAGCATACTTCCTCCTCTCCCCTTGAACAATGGTATCTCCCCTTGAACAATGGTATCTCCCCTTGAACAATGGTATCTCCCCTTGAACAATGGTATCTCCCCTTGAACAAAGGTGTCAGAACATCTCCCCTCCAGAATTGAAAGGCATTCCCTCGAATGTGTAATAGATATTCGTTACATACTTTACATTTTTATCTTTAAGATTTCAAGAATACGTCTAAACTATTTACTATTTCAATTCAGTCTTATCTATTTCTTTTTTTCTTTTAAGGAAGTATAACCTTTTTTATTTGTTTTTGTTTTATAACTGTAATGGCATATTCTGTATATATTTTTTTTTCCTTACTATAGGAAATTTTGAGGACGCCAATCGTGTCATGGTTTTTTAAGTCATTCCAAACATTTTCATTTACAGAACTTGCTTATGTGCACTCAGAAATGGGGAGGAAGGGAGGGAGAGAGAGAAAGAGAGAGAGATTAATCCACTCAAAGTGTGGAGATATTGGTAGGAAAGAAACCTTTATTAGACCAGCCCTGTCCACTCACTGAGATAATTAACTTTCTGCCTCAGTTCGTTCTTCCGCTGAGGGAAAATGGGTGATGATATGATAAGATTCAGTCCTTGAGAGGATAAACCTCCTGACTGAATAATTTAATTGAGAGAGAGAGAGAGAGAGAGAGAGAGAGAGAGAGAGAGAGAATTTGTTGATTCGCTAGTCTGTAATCAACACATTAATACCTTGTGAAGTTAATTTTTTCTTGGTAATTTAGGATTTTCTGCCCCGTTACTTAGTCTATTTCGCTCTTCGCCTGCTTCCTCATCTTATCTCTATTATGGTTAAACTTCAACTTTAATACTAACGATATAACAGCACATTTCTCATTGACATCTGGTTTTCAAATGAATTTAATGTGTTCACTGTAAATTAGTTGTTATTGATTCTCACAATTTTGGTCAGTGAGCGAAAATGTCAAATAATCTATAGAAGAAAGTATACGAAAAGTTATGTCAAAATATCAAAGTAATATTTGGATTTGTATAAAAACCTAAATAAAATTATAATTATATATCATGAATACTACAGGATCGTGTTATTTGCGCCATAATACTTGGAATCCCAAAAATGACACTTTTATAACTCCTCCTACGTACTTTGCCTCTGAGCTAGGGAATCATTATAAATGGCTTTGATTTTCACTGAACTCGAAGAGAGAGAGAGAGAGAGAGTAATGATCTATACTCACTTCAGGGTTCCTTTTCAAAGCTCCTTGCTCTCTCTCTCTCTCTCTCTCTCTCTCTCTCTCTCTCTCTCTCTCTCTCATACTTCAAAGAGAGGAAGGCTGGAATGTTCTTTGGGAGGAATCTGCTTAAATAGCAAAAGCGCCAAATTGAAATTTCTGACTTTCATCTTCTCCGGGAGAAGGAATCCTGTGCAACTCCATCATCCCCGAGAAAACTTGATTTTAATCTGTCTGAAACTCTTGCCAAGAGTGAGAGTCCAACATACTGCACAGTCTGAGGCTCTTTCAATATACTCCTTCTCTGATCACGAATTTCCTCTCCAGAGCGGTGCCTCGAGTGTCATAGTCGAACGTATTCTTATCTGGTACTCGTAAAGAGATAATATGATAAATTATGAAATCGAATAAGTTATGAAATGCTGAAAAATAGGGAATAACGAACCGAAAATTCTCAATCCATGTTCTATTCAAGTGATTTGCTGTCGCAGCTTTTTGTTAATTTATTCCCTGTTATATATTACGAATGAGATAAACGTATTCAAAATTACGTCATGCAACTGCCCGGTCCATATGGCTGAAGAAGCCTAAATTATTGTTTTTCCATTAGGTTGCAGAAAGAAATGAGGTCTATTCTAATCGATAGGAGACAGAAAAGATTGAAAGATGCAAAAGTGTGCATCGTTATGGTAAACATTTTGTCTTTAAACCAATTTTTAATCTTAAAAGGAATCACACACAAAAATTAATGTTTTATTGCGTGCAAAGGCATAGATAGCATGAATGTTAATTACGAAGAGTTTTAAAATAAGAGTTGAAAATGAAAGATTTTATGTGAAGGTTCTGTGTGAGAGGACAATAGGTCATTATCTTTTATTTCCTGTCAGGAGGCAACCTCATTGGCAATTCCGACAGTGCATAAATCTTTTATTGCACGCAGGAAATTGAAGAATGGGTGTTAGTTAGAGAGAGAGAGAGAGAGAGAGAGAGAGAGAGAGAGAGAGAGAGAGAGAGAGAGAGAATTGTTGGAATTAATGAGGAAATATACATTATTATTGTAAAGTTAAACTGTTATATAAAAACGCTGACTCCTTATATAGAGTATTTGGAGAATGCAAGGCAAGTGATTAAACTATTTACATTTGATTCAGTTCTGTTTCAAATTTTACATAAATGAAGAATCACGTCAGATAAAGATATTATGTTTTGAAAGGGAAAAGAGAAACATGTTTTATAAAATATAGCATGCATATATAGTTTTCATATTATAAACTTAGCTTTTGTTGTTGACATACCTGAAGAGAAAAATATTGAAATATTATCTTAAATGTTATTTATTCCCACTTATTTGAAAGGGAAATCGTCATTACCATCATTATTCCCAAAGGATTATTACTGTAGGGAAAACATTATATTCAACTGCATTAACAAATATAAATTGCCAAGCAATAAATATGAAAGGGAAAATAAATCCTGGTCCGGAATTACAGTTTGCCCCGACTCAGAAACTGTAAACACTGGAGGATGTTTATAGCCTCAGTGAAGCTTTTCTGCTCCGATGCGTTTCCTTTGGTCGGAAATCCATTACAAGAAAAGGGGAGAGTGAGCCAAAGTGGCTCTAGAAATGTCAATAGATAGCTTGCTTGCCGGACCCATTTCTTTGTACCCTTTTATTGAGCCCAGAGAAGTACCTTTGTGTTTATGAATAACACCGTATTCCCAGGAACATTTAACATTAAATTGTAAGAAGGAAAACCAAAACTAAATGTGAAATTGATCGCCGGTGATCTTTAGAAGTTAGTTGGAAACCAGTTCTTAGAGCAAATGCACCAACAAATTATTGTCGAGTGCAGCGTTTGTCTCAATAGCTTTAGCATAAGATTTCCACATTCTCTTTGTTAGGGAGGAAATTCTAACGGAGGAGATATACTGAATATAAAATAAATCACAGTGAGAGCAATCAATAGTTATACATGTAATAAAAACAAGCAGTGTTGTAAAACTATTATATTATTATTGTATATAAACATTATACCAATTGAATATTTTATCCACTTAGAATATCTTCATAAATTACGTATCTGTGTTTGTATGTCAGTCTTTCTTCCTTTCACAAATGTTTTAAATATAACATAACAAGGCTCAACACCTGACATATTACACTGGGGAGAGGGGGGAATACATTAATCTGCATTTCTGAATGAACTTTCCGATGAAAATGCCTCTCGCTGACTATTTATTTGTGGAGTCGTTTTTGTCGCCTCGTGAAAATGTAATGATAATGTCGGGCTTTTCATTCTGATTTAGTCAACGAATGACAGCCAACCTGGAATTAACTTTATTTATTATGAATGACTTTTTGTATAAGTATTGACGCCTCTTGTTCTGACTTTGTGTTGAAATCATAATCAAACAATATTTACCTGTTTGTACGGACATTATAGTTACGGGTTTTTGCTATTGCAATTTATTTCAGTGTGAAACAGTATCAAAGGTTTTTATAATACTACCATAGCGATCGATATTGAGATATGAATGATAACACTGTAGATTGACATAAGGTAAAATAAACGAAGTTAAAAAATAA
>NC_061109.1:67497442-67507442 GCF_015104395.2 Macrobrachium nipponense
TAATTCCTTGGCTGATGCCTCTATTAAATAGGGGCGTTAACTGACATATACATATGCAAAACATAAGAGCAAAGGATTTTAAAACACTTTGAAGACAGCAGGATGCACTGGAGGCCACAGGCTGAATTAAAAGTGTCAGATGCCATTGAGTAACCATTCTTGAGTTTTCAGCATCAAAAAGTTTAAAGTGAGGAAATTCTACTCTTTGATATTCGGCTGAGAACCTGGGAATGAGGACGCTTTGTTTCTTTGAGAGCTTTCTCTGCTATTAAAAGAACAGCCAAATACTTTCCCACAAAGGACCACGATGAAAAATACTATACACTACAATAGGAACAAATCGTCCTCTCTCCTTTAGCCTTTTATTGTACAGAATTGTACGTGAGGTATATTTGAATAAATGCCTCTCTCTCTCTCTCTCTCTCTCTCTCTCTCTCTCTCTCTTCAAATACACTAACCTTAAGTACACGGCAAGATCTATACTATATATATATATATATATATATATATATTATATATAATATATATATATATATATATATATATCTGATAAAAGGAGCCCATAAAAACACCAAAATGTAGAGAGAAAAGTACTATATTTCAGAGACTGCTGTCTCTCTCTTCAGGTATATGAATGAGAAAAGTTTACAGAAAAGGTTGTATTTGATCCAAGAGATCCGTCCACAAGTAAAGCCAATTTAGGTCACCCCCGCTGATAATCTTCCTTTAATCTTCTTAAGCGTTGGTTGAATGAAAACTTCGTCGACGACATCTGAGATCCACCCGCCTTTGAGATGTTCATTACCTGCTTCTCTTTTATTAAGGCCGATTCCATCATTTTGACTCTTGTACCGGCAGTTGCTGCTATAAATTACACGTGACAAATTCCAGTTTATTCATGGTTAGTTTCATTTAAATGGTTGAAAATAGCCGAGTTCTGTTGTCCATACCTAACTGACCGTTTGTGTTGTATTAATCTCTGAGGAAGTGATTTACCTGTAAATCCGATGTAAGATTGGTCACAGTCCTGGCATGGAATCTCATAGACCCCAGAGTCTTTGGGAGATGTCTTTTGTTGGACGTTAATCAGGGATTTGGCTTAGGTATTTGGGTGGGTAGGTAAATGCAAAAGGGCTGGATTTCCCAAGGGTGTGGGTTATTCTCTTAATCATCTCCAGGTGAGGAATTTTTATTTTATTGTTGGTGTGTGTCTCTGGTCTTGTCTTTAGGGGGTCGGTAGAAAATTACGTTTGCTTTTTGAATGGCTTTCTCAATTACATGGTCAGGATACTTTAAAGATGAAAGTTGCTTTTCTGTAAACTTTTCTCATTCATATACCTGAAGAGAGAGACAGCAGTCTCTGAAATATAGTACTTTCTCTCTACATTTTGGTGTTTTTTATGGGCTTCCTTTTATTAGATGGAATTCTGTTGTTACAGAACATTTTTACCAGTCATATATATATATATATATATATATATATATATATATATATAAATATATATATATATATACATGTATATAATATATATATATTATATATATATATATATATATATATATATATATATATATATATATACCATGTATAACTAATATATATATCATATATATATATATCTATTATATAATATAATATATATATATATATATATATATATATATAGTGATATATCTTGCCGTGATACTTACTATATATATATATGTATATCTACTATATCTATATATATATATATATATATATATGTGTGTGGTGTGGTGTGTGTGTGTGTATAGTTCTTGCCCGTGTACTTAAGGTTGTAGTGTATTTGAAAAGAGAGAGGAGAGAGAGAGAGAGAGAGAGAGAGAGAGAGAGAGAGAGAGGAGAGAGGCATTTAATCATATATACCTCACGTACAATTCTGGACACTGAAAGGCTAAAGGAGAGAGGGACAAATTGTTCCATATTGTAGTGTATAGTATTTTTCATCGTGTCCTTTGTGGAAAGTACTTGGCCGTACTTTTAATAGCAGAGAAGCTCTCAAAGAAAACAATGCGTCTCATTCTCAGGTTCTCAGCTGAATATCAAATAGCAGATTTTTCTCACTTTAAACTCACTTTATATATCATATATATATATATATATATATATATATATATATATATATATATATATATATATATATATATATATATATCTTATTTATCCACAGTAATAGATACCGCACGTTTGTGTAAGAAAAATGTAGAAGTTACTTTACGAATACAGAGGAGGCAAAGTGGCGAAAAGTGCTACTGAAGTGTGCAGATCAGATTTTCACCACGAAAAACTTTTCAGCCGAGTTGGGTTAGAATCGTGTTAAATGACCTGCGTAAAATAATCGGTATGCTAGTATCTTTTTTTTCTTTAAAATAGTCCTTAGGGAAGAACTATGGATTATCATAGCTACAAATAAAAATAGAAAGTCGAGGAAAAAATAAAAGACGCGATGGTGGAAAGAAAGGAATTATGAATGATCCGGAGAGAATGAAAGACGCAATTATTAAAAAGACGTAATATTATTGCTCAGAGGAAAACACAAGACGAAAGTCTGCATTTGAAATAGTATAACTAATAAGAAATAAGTGAGCATTGATGAAGAATATGAAAATTATTTGCAAAAGATAACTTGCTCGCATGTAATAGAATGACAATTGATTGTAATTTTTGTTGACTCAGCAATGAAAGGAAAGCAACACATATGGATTAATTGATTGATTTACGGTAAATAAAGCTGGAATCACTACATCTAGGTTACTGACGCCACCAAAACAAACATGGAAATATCATCAGTTAGATTCGCCTTCTATTCGAGGTAGTAGTAGACTGATATTACTTATGAGTCAGTTATTCTTCCCTTTCCTCTATCCCACCATTATCAGGCATTTCATTCGCTGCATCGCGCGTATTCATCTTATATTGGGCATATCGTACAACCAGATAGTATATAGTAGGTGCGAAATGGAAATAAATTGGAAATATCGACTTTACCCTTTAAGTGGTACACCACATACGCTTACCAGAATACCTGACGTTATTATTACTGTTTATTTATTATTTCATATTGCTTTCAACTCTGGAAATTATGCTAACGTTTTACTGTCCTAGTGAACACGCGTTTACTAGGACAATATATATATATATATATATATATATATATATATATATATATATATATATGTGTGTGTGTGTGTGTGTGTGTGTGTGTGTGTGTGTGTGTGTGTGTGTGTGTGTTCGCCCGAAATCAAACAACTTAGAAACGATGATACAAGAAAAGCCTTTGGGATCCGAGAAACGTTTTTCCTTCAGATTTAAAAGACCTTTCCTTGGGATGCGTTTACATCAAGACTAATAACGATTCACTGTATTTTACGAACAGAAAAATTTTTTTTAATGAATTTCCAGCGAGTTTTACTAATGATTTTTGGTAAATATTTTTTTATAATGTAGCAAATATATGGATTAAATATTTGACACTAATAAAACATAGCAAATACATACAAACATTCGCTGCAGTTACTTCCTTATACTGTCATAAAACCAGTATATCTATAATTAAAAGGAAATTCATAATTGTAGTATGAAGTAAAATCCTATTATGGATTTTTAACCAAAACTGAAGAACTAACGGGATTTCAATATTACAAAATGTAAAAGATTACAAACAGGTACTAGACACTATCTTAATAATTACACATCTGTTGTTGTATACAGCAATAATAACCACAAGTTGACACTGGCAAATGTTGTTACAAATCCTTGTTATTATGTGAATAAATTACTCCCTTATCCTAGAATAGCATCGCTTATTTTCAAATGGAGTCTTTACACAAAGGAAAATGTTACAACGCAGGCAAAATCTTCATGGAACCTTTAGAGCTCTTCTTTTATAATGTCTCTCTTAGTTACAAGATTTTATTTATCCTCTTAGAGAGCAAAACATACAGTGGATAATACGACAAAGCATAGGTGTGCTTTTTAATGTTTGCAGTCAAGTTAACACAGTTTGTTGCAAAATTTCGTTTCGTTCTGTTGTGCTTAATGTAAGATGCTTTGAGAACATTGATACTGAAAATCTTATGATTAATCATACTACTGTAATTCCACTTCTTGATCGAACAGCTTTATATTTTTTTTATGTACACTAACTAAGTGAAATATATTTCAACTCTTCCTCGGTGAATGGATGAAGCTGAGACGTTTGAAGCCATGGAGTCAGAGAGTCTAAATCAGTTAGCCTCAAAAGGAGAGTCTTAAGTGACATTCATTTCCGAAAATATTCACCTACGCTTCCATTCCTTAGCGTATCTCCTTTATTTAACCTCAGACAAGAGAATAATTTTTTTTATATATATTAACACTTAGATATATTGCTTTGGGATGTTTATAGACACTGCCTTAATGTCTCTGTTTTTGCTGCCGTTATTTTGCGTTCGTTATCTGAGATCAAATGTTGGAGAAGTATCAAAAAGCCTGAGAGATTTAGAGAGAGAGAGAGAGAGAGAGAGAGAGAGAGAGAGAGAGAGAGAGAGAGAGAGAGAGAGAGAGGCCTATGCGATCTATACCTTGGAATTGTATCGGTCCTATTAATGTCTTCCAATATCAAACCAAAATTGGGTGAAAACATTTAAAATATCGCCTTGAAGTCTCCAAAATCACTCAAACTCACACAGAGGAACAAAATTATGCAATCAAAGTTAACAAATACGCCACAAGGAATGACATTTCAGCTTCTCGTCAACAAAATATGTCAAATATATAATTTCTGTGTGTGAACCCAGGCACTCTTCGGCTTATGAGTTGAAGTCATCAAAGTCTTGGGTCTTCATCTCTCTCTCTCTCTCTCTCTCTCTCTCTCTCTCTTTCTCTCTCTCTCTCTGTGGGAACCTGGAGTCTCTCCTTAACGCAAATTATTAATTCGGACCCATTTCATATTCTGGGATACGACATTCAGGTTATCATACAACCTCTTTGATTTTCCGGAAAGGAGAAACTCATGTTTCTGGATTTCCTGTGTCACTTTATGACCGGTAATTGTATTTAATAATTGGCATTACTGAAGGTACAATTTCTGGATTTATTCCTGCGTTCTTGTGTGTATTTTATCATTAATTACTTGATCGTTCACCTATCCCTTTCAGCACAGGAGAAAGTAACCTATTTTACCATCAAAAAGTTGTTTACAGATGAATACAGATATGGTTCTGCAGAGGCTAACGAAGTATGGTACATAGGAGACTAAAAATATTTTTGATTTTAAAACGCGAAGAAAATAATTCCATAAAATATAAGACATAAATAAATGTTATATACAAATGAAGTAAACTTTGTACGCGAATCTTATTTCTTCTATTAAATTGCAGACATGTCCATCTTTTGAAGACACTAATAAAAACTAAGCATTCAATTTTATTTTCATTCACCTCCTAAATAGATACTAATTCGTATCCCGTCAAAATAATGCATTTAATGATTGCTCCTAGTTAGATTAATAGTTATTTTTCTTGTTGAAACATCTGAATCTTTGTACCCAACCTTATAATTGTTTTGTATAAAAGCTAGATTCAATGATATTCCTTCCCGGTGCGCTATTAAAATACACAATCATTTTTGCCCTTCCCTGTTGACAGCATCATTGTTCTCACTGACATGTGCAAACATACCACTGTTTCTTTGTGTACATCGAGTGACGTACTTAGTGGACATCCTTTACCGCTTGGTAGGTATCATCTCTAACGCCAATATCAAGAATAATGAACTAAATAGTGTAAAGATTAATAGTGCATCTAAGCTTGTGAGTTTCAATGTTGTACTTTAAATGAACTGATTCAATTATGCGCGAAAGATTGTAAATTTGAATTTATTGGTAAACTTTACTCACAAAAGATTGGTAGGTCGATGGCAAAACCCTCATGTCCCCAGTGCTAAGCAAAACCTATATATGGAATGATTTTGTAAAGAAAATATTCTAACAAACCTAATGCCACGGAATGTAGTATGGTTCAGATATGCTGCCGCACATAACTTGTGTATGGCGTAGGGGAACGAAGAGGTGAATAATTTTTTGACTATGGAAATGGAAAATGATGGATGCTTACCATTTTCGGATGTCCTCATACGAAAAAATATAGTACATAATGGGTTTAAATACAACGTTTACAGAAAAACTTACTAATATCTTCATTTGTGCATTTCTATTCTGGACAAAGCAATAAGGTTAAAAAAGGAAAAATCAGTGTTTACATCAATGGTTTTAGAGCATTACGTGTATGAAAGCCCTGAATATATAGATTAGGAAATAGATAAAATTAAGAATACAGGCAAGAAACTGGAAATATCCTGACAGTGTATTGGAACAATGATTTAGAAGCGGCAAAAAAAAGACTATGTATCCAAACCAAAAAGAACCTTACAACACAAAAAGATTTGCTCGTACTGCCTTAGATCCGCATGTAGGTGGATCTACAGTCTCAAACGGTTGTGTATGTTCGTCAGTACTGTTTCTGTAGTATATATATTAGTGACTTCTAATACTGTGTATCAGTCCTTCGTCAATGGCCTGGAAATAAAGTCGAAAACCGTTCAGGACTTACACCACGTCTCTTATTTTTCACCTGTGGTAATATGTGATAAATGAATCACGTGTTAAGTGATTAATAATATATATATATAATATATATATATATATATATATATATATAATATATATATATATAATAACATATATAAAATATCTATATATATATATATATATATATATATATATATATATATATATATATATATATATATATATATATATATATATATATATATATATATATATATATATATATAGATATTATATATATATATATATATATATATATATATATATATATATAGTATATATATATATATATATATATATATATATATATATATAGATACTATATATATATAATATTATAATGTATATATGTAATATATATATATATATAATATATATATATATATATATATGTGTGTATTATATGTGTATATATATATATATATATATATATAATATATATATAATATATATATACTATATATTCTATATATATGTGTGTGTGTGTGTGTGTGTGTGTGTGTGTGTGTTGGTGTGTGTGGGTGTGTGTGTGTGTGTGTGTGTATACGAGATAATAATCTCATATTTCAGATTGGTAAGCGTTAGCCAAAAGCGGTAGGCAAAAACTAAGTTGGTAACACTTTCTCCTCCCTCTCTCTCTCTCTCTCTCTCTCTCTCTGACACTGGCAATAGCCCCCCGCCCCCTCTCTCTCTCTCTCGGTACCCAATCGCCCTCTCTCTCTCTCTCTCTCTCCATCCATCTTCCCCTTCATTATCTAAGGTCACCAAATCAGAAACGTGCTACAAAAATACATTTATTTAAAAGCAAAAGCATTGATCAAATAGTTAGGTTCTCAAAGTTTCAAAATAGCTTAATTGATCCCCAATAACTAATTATTAGTTTAGTCATGACATTAGCAGTCAGTCAACACCAACTCCAAAATAACATATTGTTCCTCTCCAAAACCCATTCCCCTTTGTCAGGAACCATTCCCCTTTGTCCAGATCCGCCTGTTAGGAAGAACAGGAGAACATTCTGGTAAGCACACAATACAATCAAGCCACACCTTTGACTAAAACACAGTGAATCTTACCATTTCAGCCTAGAATCTCCAAGCACTAAATAAAAACACGTTGGCAGTAAGTCTCTCTATGGATCTGGCTAATTACATGCCATTATGAACGGACATAGCTCGTACGAACGCACGAACTCACACTCAAAGTTCAGAATGTACACGCCCCAGGTAGCTGCTTGTAACCAGTTTTCAAAGGCACCTTGGACAAGCTATCATGGCGACAGGACGAAGGAACTGATTTGCTAAGTAAGAGCTTAGTGTCACACAATCCCAAAAAAAGAGTTATCAGCATTCTCTAGGCTGTCACTCGGACTCTCTGTATCTAAGGAAGTTAAATTGCTGATTCTCTACATTCTAAGAAACATCATAGCACATCACATTATATTATTTAAAATATCTCATAGCAAATCCCCCTCTTTATATTACACACACACACACACACACACACACACACACACACACACATATATATATATATATATATATATATCTTATATATATATATATATATATATATATATATATATATATATATATATATATATATATATATATATATATACTATATATGAAACCAGAGAACTCTGTCATCCAATCATAACTGCCGAGACTGCAAAAAGAAATCGGATAGGCTTCACAATATCTTTTTTTTAATGCATAGGAAAAGCTGAAACCGATGTAGGGCTTTCCTTGAATTGCTGACAGCTCTATGGTAGCAGCACTCACAGGGTCGCAGCCATATTCACAAAATGTATTTGAATTCGTTTATTCTATTTGTTAAAAAGACATTCTTGAAATTTAGAACACCAACGTCGTTTTTGCACAGCTTATTTTATTATCGCAATGTTTCACATTACTTTTCACCATTGTTAAAACATGACGATTTTCGTACAAGAAGAATTATGGTGCTCGAATATTTCATTTTATTTTCTACAATTTTGAGAATAGGAAAGATATCTACATTCAACTCCATCAAGTTTTCATTTGTTGAATATTTCGCTAGGCGAAACTCGACAATTAAAATACACAATTGCGTAAAAAACTCGATACATAGTCATTCTTAAAAAAATATTTAAAAAGTTTGAATTATCATACCAATTGACACTTGATATCTAAAGTAGTAGAGACTTGCTCCAAAAAATAAAGTCGACAGCCGGTATCAAGTCGCTGTTTATTCAGTTAATTCTGAGTAAAATGTTACAGAAAAAAAACTTATTTTCAGACCTAGTTGCAGAGAGAGAGAGAGAGAGAGAGAGAGAGAGAGAGAGAGAGAGAGGGGGGGGGGGGGGTTTGGGGGGGGTTATTTATACGTTAAAACATTTATCACAGAGGCTTGTTTTAAAAAGTCAAAAGCTAGTATGAAGTCGTAAGTTATTCAGTTAATTCTGAGTAAAAGGGAAAAAGTGTTTGCAGTGAGAGAGAGAGAGAGAGAGAGAGAGAGTCGATTTACGGCACAGCTATTCAGATTTATTAACATCAATGATTGATTAATAGGTTTTGGGGCTAATGCCAAGCACTGGGGCAACTAGGGCCATTCAGCGCTGAAACTGAAATTGACAGTAAAAGGTTTGAAAGGGGTAACAGGAGGAAAACCTCAAAGCAGTTGCACTATGAATCAAGAGTTAGGAGAGGGTGGAAAGAAAGATGAAGAAAGAAAATATGAAAGGAGGTACAGTAAAAGGAACGAAAGTGATTGCAGCTAGGGGCCGAAGGCACGCTGCAAAGAACCTTAAGTAATGCCTACAGTGTACCGCATGAGGTCCACTGACAGCACTACCCTCCTACGGGATTATTAACATAAAGGCAAAGGAAACAGCACATGAATAAAAAGAGAGGGAAGGAAAGGATGAAAATAGAAGGGAAATAAAAAACTGATATATTCGGTGAAGTTTTGACAAACAAAAAGAGAAAAGATGAAAAAACAGCCTCAGAGCTGAAGGTAAAAAATTGGATTCTATCTTTGAGCATAACGGAAGTGATAGTATTTATATAAGCTCTCTGGCATCACTACGACTAGGGTCACTGACGCCATACAGTGAGAGAGAGAGAGAGAGAGAGAGAGAGAGAGAGAGAGAGAGAGAGAGAGAGAGAGAGAGAAAAGGGCATGGTTTCATAACCAATGGGTCTTACATTAATGGGAATAAAGAAGAGAACGTTTGGCTTCTTGACAAATCGTCCAAGTTTTAGAGACACCTATGTATGTATTGTATTGCATACATGGATGTATGTGTGTATGTATGTATGCATGTATGTATGTATGAGCAGTCAAGACATTAAGTTTTTCGATAAATGTTCCGGGAATCTATATTCTGGAGT
>NC_061109.1:67514942-67552442 GCF_015104395.2 Macrobrachium nipponense
ATATATATATATATAATATAATAATAATATATAATATATATATAAATATATAATATATAATTATAATACATAATCTATTAATGAAATTTCCTGATAGGAAAAAAGACAGATTACGTCTTGAATTCTTTTCTTTCAATAAGTGGATGCCAGAAAGTATTTGAATTTTCTTAATATGTCATAATTCATTGAGATAAAAACAATAATAGCTAACAAAAGTGATGTGTAGGAACTATCTCAGTCACATATTTAATACGTCAGGTAAGCTAATCGCTCTCTCTCTCTCTCTAAATATTTCTAACTAAACTAATTCACATGTTACTGCACCTCTGTTTCTTTAATCTAAGTTTTTATTCTTACTGTTCGCTTCCTTTTCAAACCCAAGTCAAGTTAATATTCATGTTCTATTTTAAGATTTTTCTTCCTCTTTGTCCCTCCCCTCTAGTTAACACTGAACTATAAATATAACTCCTCCGTAAAGTAATCTCAGTCTTGATACAAAGGTACAAAGGTTTTGAAACTAATATCTTGGATTTTCCATTTTTTGGGGTCAGAGTTTTTCAATCCTAATTTTTCAGCAAAGAAATATACTAAGATTTTGAATCCTTATAAGTTCTATATTTGACTAATTCAAAATAAAGCACACATCTAATACAATGATATACCAGTTCGCTTTCTTCTTTCAATCTCTCAAAAAAGTAAATTAAAATGTATACCTCCCATATATAAAACAATATCTGTAAGCATTAAAGCAAAAATAATATAGACCAATTCGTTTGCTTTGAATCCCCAAAAGAAGTATATTAAAAACTAAAATAATTAAATTCTAAGCATTAAAACCAAACCATGATCTACCAAAGCGATTTTCCTTATCAGATACCGCTGGTCTTTGGGTTTCTTTCCCGGGATATCTAATGTCAGTGACTGAGCTTCAACTGAGACTTTACAGGATATTTTATTAATTAATAATAATAATAATAATAATAATAATAATAATAATAACAATCAATTAAATAATAATAATAATAATTTTTTAATTTTTTTTTTGCTCTATCACAGTCCTCCAATTCGACTGTATTTTGGTATTTATAGTGGGGTTCCGGGTTGCATCCTGCCTCCTTAGGAGTCCATCACTTTTTTACTAGTGCGCCGTTTTTCTAGAATCACACTCTTCTGCATGAGTCCTGGAGCTAACTTCAGCCTCTAGTTTTTCTAGATTCCTTTTCAGGGATCTTGGGATCGTGCCTAGTGCTTTTATGATTATGGGTACAATTTCCACTGGCATATCCCATATCCTTCTTATTTCTATTTTCAGATCTTGATACTTATCCATTTTTTCCCTCTCTTTCTCTTCAACTCTGGTGTCCCATGGTATTGCGACATCAATGAGTGATACTTTCTTCTTGATTTTGTCAATCAACGTCACGTCTGGTCTATTTGCACGTATCACCCTATCTGTTCTGATACCATAGTCCCAGAGGATCTTTGCCTGATCGCTTTCTATCACTCCCTCAGGTTGGTGCTCGTACCACTTATTACTGCAAGGTAGCTGATGTTTCTTGCAGGATTTTTAATAGCAGTGATTCAGTTTCAAAAGAGACTGTAATGGTGATTTTAACAACAACAACAACAACAGTATTAATAATAATAATAATAATAATAATAATAATAATAATAATAATAATAATAATAATAATAATAATAATAATAATAATAATAATAATAATAATAATAATAATAATAATAATAAAAATAATATGTGGCGCCGTAGAGGAGTGGGTTAGGTCATCAATGGACTTAAGTGAAGTTAAGCAACATTGGGGCTGGTCAGTCGTTGGATGGGTGACGCTGTCCTCGGCGTTGATCCTTGGGAAAGGATCTTTACCCATAATTTCCTCAGTCTACTCAGCTGTAAATGAGTACCTATCCCTGATGGGATAGGGTCCAGCTATGGGTTAAATAGCAAAACTCAGCAATGATGGAAAGAAATGAAGGAATAAACGACAACGACGTAAATGGAACCTCTGGCAACAGAGGAGCTTCGTCCGGCAACCAGGTATTCAACCCAATTGAAGGGGAAGATGGTCAGGTACTTGGAGGTCGTCATCCAGCAACTGATCACTACAACGACAGTAATCAACAGCCTGAGATTGGAGCTACAGAAGAAAAAAGGAAGAAATGGACAAGAGAAGAAAATAGGAAATTTGGAGATGCTACATCAGAAGCAACCCGACGGAGAGAGGATATAGAAGAAGATTGGTCAACATCTGGAATGAGAGGAATAACACCCCCCAAACAGAGCAGAGGCTGGCAGACCAATTAAGGAACATAAAGAAAAAGAACTGGCTCTCAACAGAAAGAGAAGAACTGGAAAGGGAAATGTCACACGACAACGAATTACACGAAGACGAACTGAGAGACGATGCCACAGAAGACGACAGGGAGGATGAGGTATCAAACAACGACACACGAAGAAACACCAACGAAGTAACAGAGAGGACGGAATGGGTTAGAAAAGATTAGACAATGGATGGAGCCAGATACAGAGAGAACAAAGATCCCCTCCATGAAAGCCTACAACACCAAGAAATTAAGGGAGAAAACAAGTGAGGTCAATGAAATAATGGGCATAATACACACCACCAGTATCACAGAAACAAATAACTTGGTATATGCAGGAGCAAGATTAGTAGCAGAACTGATGGGGATTCGAACACCAACACCACCAGCACAACCCCAACCCAACAGAAACCAAAACACCAACCTCCTTGGAAAAAGGCGCTGGAAAAGCAAATCATTGGTGATGAGATCTGACTTGAGTAAACTGAAAGAGATGGCAGAAAAAAGGCTAAGAAGCAAGAAAACAAGGGAGGGAAGGAACTCAACGGGAAATCACAAAGTACAAGAGAGGACTAAATAACACAATAGAAGATGTAAAACAGAGGCTTAAGGCCAAAGCACGTAAGATCCAACGGTACATGAACAGGAATAAGGGATACCAACAAAACAAACTATTCAGAACCAACCAGAAAAGACTATACAGCCAACTAAGAGGGAAGACAACCAACCCAGAAATTCCTGAAGCCGAACCAAGTAAGAGACTCTGGGAAAACATATGGAGCAATCCGGTATCCACACAACAAACATGCAACATGGCTCCAGGAAGTCAAGGAAGAAGAAACAGGGAGAATAAAAACAAAGATTCACAGAGATCACGACAGACACAGTCAGACACCAACTAAAGAAAATGCCAAACTGGAAAGCCCCAGGTCCCGATGAAGTCCATGGATACTGGCTCAAAAACTTCAAGGCCCTACACCCACGAATAGCAGAACAACTCCAGCATTGTATCTCAAATCACCATGCACCCAAATGGATGACCACAGGAAGAACATCCTTAGTACAAAAAGACAAGAGTAAGGGAAATGTACCAGTAACTACAGGCCTCATCACCTGCCATTACCAATTAAATGTGGAAGTTACTAACAGGTAATCATCAGTGAAATGGCTATACAACTACCTAGAGGAGACAAACAACCCCATCCCCCACCAACAGAAGGAAAGGCTGCAGAAGGAAGTGTAGGGCCACAAAAAGACCAGCTCCTTGATAGGACAAAATGGTAATGAAGAACAGTAGGAGAAAGAAACCAACCAAACCTAAGCATGGCATGGATAGACTATAAGAAAGCCTTCGACATGATACCACACACATGGCTAATAGAATGCCTGAAAAATATATGGGGCAGAGGAAAAAAACACCATCAGCTTCCTCAAAAATACAATGCGCAACTGGAATACAATACTTACAAGCTCTGGAATAAGACTAGCAGAGGTTAAATATCAGGAGAGGGATCTTCCAGGGCGACTCACTGTCCCCACTACTCTTCGTAGTAGCCATGATTCCCATGATAAAAGTACTACAGAAGATGGATGCCGGGTACCAACTCAAGAAAAGAGGCAACAGAATCAACCACCTGATGTTCATGGACGACATCAAGCTGTATGGTAAGAGCATCAAGGAAATAGATACCCTAATCCAGACTGTAAGGATTGTATCTGGGGGACATCAGGATGGAGTTTGGAATAGAAAATGCGCCTTAGTCAACATACAAAAGGCAAAGTAACGAGAACTGAAGGGATAAAGCTACAGATGGGAGCAACATCAAACACATAGATGAGACAGGATACAAATACCTGGGAATAATGGAAGGAGGGGATATAAAACATCAGGAGATGAAGGACACGATCAGGAAAGAATATATGCAGAGACTCAAGGCGATACTCAAGTCAAAACTCAACGCTGGAAATATGATAAAAGCCATAAACACATGGGCAGTGCCAGTAATCAGATACAGCGCAGGAATAGTGGAATGGACGAAGGCAGAACTCCGCAGCATAGATCAGAAAACCAGGAAACATATGACAATACACAAAGCACTACACCCAAGAGCAAATACGGACAGACTATACATAACACGAAAGGAAGGAGGGAGAGGACTACTAAGTATAGAGGACTGCGTCAACATCGAAAACAGAGCACTGGGGCAATATCTGAAAACCAGTGAAGACGAGTGGCTCAAGAGTGCATGGGGAAGAAGGACTAATAAAAGTAGACGAAGACCCCCAGAAATATAACAGAGACAGGAGAAAGACAGAAAGAACAGAGGACTGGGCACAACAAAACCAATGCACGGACAATACATAGACAGACTAAAGAACTAGCCAGCGATGACACATGGCAATGGCTACAGAGGGGAGAGCTAAAGAAGGAAACTGAAGGAATGATAACAGCGGCACAAGATCAGGCCCTAAGAACCAGATATATCCAAAGAACGATAGACGGAATAACATCTCTCCCATATGTAGGAAGTGCAATACGAAAAATGAAACCATAAAGCATATAGCAAGCGAATGCCCGGCACTTGCACAGAACCAGTACAAAAGAGGCATGATTCAGTGGCAAAACAGCCCTCCACTGGAGCCTGTGCAAGAAACATCAGCTACCTTGCAGTAATAAGTGGTACGAGCACCAACCTGAGGGAGTGATAGAAAACGATCAGGTGCAAAGATACCTGTGGGACTATGGTATCAGAACGGATAGGGTGATACGTGCAAAACAGACCAGACGTGACGTTGATTGACAAAGTCAGAAGAAAGTATCACTCATTGATGTCGCAATACCATGGGACACCAGAGTTGGAAGAGGAAAGGGGGAAAAAAGAGGGAAAAAATGGTGAATAAAGTATCAAGATCTGAAAATAGAAATAAGAAGGATATGGGATTATGCCGGTGGAAATCGTACCCATATATAGGAGCACTAGGCACGATCCAAGATCCCTGAAAAGGAATCTAGAAAAACTAGAGGCCTGAAGTAGCTCCAGGACTCATGCAGAAGAGTGTGATCCTGGAAACGGCACACATAGTAAGGAAAAGTGATGGACTCCTAAGGAGGGCAGGAGGCAACCCGAACCCAACCCCACACTATAAATACCACCCAGTCGAATTGGAGGACTGTGATAGAGCAAAAAAAAAAAAAAAAATAATAATAATAATAATAATAACAACAACAACAACGACAACAACAACAACAATAATAATAATAATAATAATAATAATAATAATAATAATAATAATAATAATAGTAATTACTTCTGATAACGATATTTAAATCATCACAAAATTGTAGAACTGACACTATGCTTTGCGTCATACCATACTCCATGGAAAAGTAAAAATCTCATCTGCTGCAATGAACTTAACAAAATACGTACTTTTCAACCATTCAAAAACATTCATTTACTATCTCGTAAAATAATATTCCCTCGAATGATGAAGGGTTCGAGATAAATTATCATGCGTTATTATTTGCTCTGCTGCTGAAGTGATATTGGAGCACAGTCGTTATTAATTACGTTTTTCCGCTGAAAATCCATAAAATTGTCATACTGTTATATCAACAACGGGTAACGAAACCTAATTTATCCAGCTCAGGGTTATTGAGTTACACAGTAACCATACAAAGATGACGATATTGACACAAGTTTCAAAAAAAATTAAATGAAGCCTCGGATTGCATTTCATATCTCTCTCTCTCTCTCTCTCTCTCATTTGAGATGGCCTCAACTTTTTTAAAATGGGACGATTAACCCAACATATTTAATGGATCTCACATTACACTCTCCTATTTACTTCAGAATATCTCTCTCTCTCTCTCTCTCTCTCTCTCTCTCTCTCTCTCTCCCTTTGACCATGAATTATGGAATAAGAAAACCATGTAGTATTATTTCTGTTTCCAAAATGTAAATAAATTTAAGATGGTTGCGGACGTGATTAAAAGATTACTCTCCTGCTTAATGGAAGGCATTTTATATTAATGGAAAGTGTTGTATTTAAAGGCTGTTGCGTAATCGAGTTAGAACGATATGGCGCGTATCTTATCATCATCTCTGCTTGCAAGTTCTTTGTCTCTGCATTTCGTAATGATGTTGCTGAAATATAAAATTCGACTCTAGATGTTTAATGTAATCTATAATGTAATAGAAAAATTAAAATTGCCAGACCAAATATTAAACATGAAATTCAAATAATATTTAATAAATTGGACATATACGGTAATTACTGATTAATGGTAAGAGCGTAACTACTGACGAAAATCAGACATTGCTAAATCGTCTTTAGTGATCGCGAATGGGCTACGGGATTGATTAATGACAAGGTCACCTACGACAACATCAGAACCTACTATGAGCGGCATCTGGTCACAATGAGACCTAAAGGAAACTGGATATCAACTGCAGGAAAGAAAATACGGAGGAGTCATTGCCAAATTTTAAAAGACAGAACTTGTCACCGATTCGTAATATTTAGAAGAAAATGATAAAAACAGAGATTCCTAGACATTTCTTTACTGCCATAACAATAAACTTCAGTGTGCCGGAGACTGAAGTACTAATATTAAACTGAAGTTACGTAATGTGTTGACATAACATTTTAATGTAATATGCAGCAACCAAATAAAAAAGATAACCTTTTCAATAAATTTCTAATTCTCATCTAGAAATAACAAATTCTTATATCGTTGGAATTTTTCGGAATAACAAATATGTAAAAGACTACACTAACAGAATATTTACTTTCCTTTTATGCATAAAGAAGCAAGGGAAGCTGATTACCTCTGCATACAGATTTGACGAAAGTTTCTTCTTGGATTGCATTAGAAAGAAAAACACTTAATTAAAAATAGAGGTAAAAAAATTAAAATTTTTAGGTCATGCTCATATCGGTCGTAATAGCTGTGTAAATATTTAACGACTGTTTGGAAAGCGAACGCAGTTTTTTTATTTCGAAACTCCTATACTTCTGCATGTATATTTATTGCTGCAGGCAATATAATAAGCTTTTTCGTATCCACTATAAGAGGAATATAAATTTAGAAATGTAAGAAAAACAGTCTAGTAAATAAATGTGAACGAGGTGATTGCTGATTTCACAACGGCAACGATTATACCTACGCTTGTATATTCATTCAAAGCACTATTCATGAGTAATATCTCTCGTGTCATGTTAACAACAACGTAGGAATAATAATGGTAGAAAACATACCTAAATACAAACAAGAAAGTCTATATTCATTATTTTTGTCCCCTTTTAATCCTCATTACGATCACCTCTCCAATTAACGGTGCCAAAAATGATAAATATCCCTTTCCTCCCATTTATCAGACAAGCTAGATGAAATTGTTTTCAATTTACTTAACGTCACACGGTCAAGATTTTCATCTAATGAATTGAATTCTGAAGACGGTAACGAAGGTGGATTTTTTATCAAATATTTGAATAGATTCTTTTCGAGCAATAAGCTGGCATCAAAGGAACATGGAAGACGACTTTATAAAGTTGTTAGTTATGAGGAGGGTTTAAAATCAGAGTAGAATTCATTCGCATTAATTGAGTTCTATCTTCCATTTTCACAGAATATGAATACAGGATTAAAGCTCGCCAAGAGTGACTAGTTACGTGCAGCAATAAAGCGAAAATTACTTGTATAAAGAGACAAGTGAAAGCTTGCTAAACATTGCATCGTTTAAAACTGACTTTGGGAACAAGCCTCGTAACGTTGATAAGCAAGATTAATCGGTTGTTAATGCTTATCTATACGAACCACATATATATACAAAAACACACAAACACGCATACATACATATATGTATATATATATATATATATATATATATATATATATATATATATATATATATATATATATATATATATATATATATAATATATATATATATATATATATGATATATATATATATATATATATATATATATATATATATATATATTATATATATATATATATATACAAATTAGGAAATATTCAGGAGTTTTCATCCTCTCTATCTCTATCCATCTCTCTCTCTGTCTCTGTCTCTCTTTCGTAGGGGGTTAGTACCGTCAGTGCTCCCCATTCGGTGCAGTGTAGGCATTACATAAGGTTCTTTGCGGTATCCCTTCGGCCCCTAGCTGCAACCCCCTTTCATTTTCTTTACTGTACTTCCATTCATATTCTCTTTCGATATGTTCTACATACATATATATATATATATATATATATATATAATATATATATATATATATATATATATTATATATATATATATATATATATATATATATATATAGTAGAACATATCGATCTGCATGATACTCGTAGTCACTCGAAAAGAGCCCTCTGTTCGATACACGGTGTTAAATTTCCACAAAAAATATATATCTTTTTATTCGCTTTCCTTCGCAAGAAGAGTGTTCCACAAAAATACTCGCTTTCGTTTCCTATCGAAACTTTGCCATGCTGAACAACGCATTGCCTCCCAGATGGCGAAAGAGGAGGTTGTTCCAGTCAATCCTATTTCTCTCTCTCTCTCTCTCTCTCTCACGGAGAAAAGATACCTTGGGCATTGATGTCATTGAATTGCTGTACCATTATCTATCATTATAATCCGGATAGAATTTCAAATACTATGATAAAAGATATTAATCAGCGACAGGTCAGCAATAGTAACTATGTCAAAGGAAAGGTTCAAACACACTGCATAAGAAAGTGTGTGAATATAACGTGACTATGACATTCAATCTCTTAAACATAAATTACATGTTTCAGTCTAAATGATAAACTCCAAATGATTAAACAGCTCGAAGTTCCCAGAAGTATTCTAGAATCCCTTTGCGCAGCAATAATTGAAATATTTAGCTAGCACAAATTCATAAATACATCAATAGAATATGGACTTTAGGCCAAAGGTCAAGCACTGGTACCTATGAGGTCATTCAGCGCTGGAATGGAAAATGACAGTAAAAGGTTTGAAAGGTGTAAAAGGAGGAGTTGCACAATGAATCAGTTGTTAGGAAAGGGTGGAAAGTAAGATGGAAGAAAGAGAATATGAAAGGAGTTATTGTAAAACGAGCGAAAGGTGCCGAAGGCACGATGCGAAGAACCTTCAGTAATGCCTACGGTGCACCGCATGAGATGCAATGACGGCCCTACACCTCCTATGGGGTAAATAGGTGAATAAGTAAATGAATTAGTAAACAGATAAATAAATCTGTGAATAAACAGATTAGAAAAATTTAGCTGGTCAAAGCCTAGTAAGTAGATAAATAAATATGTGAAGAAATAAAAATAATTTACCTTGTCAAAACCAAGACAAACTTACTTTTTCGTCGGTTTCATCTAAATCAAAATTACTCATTTAGTCATCCTTAGATAAACAGAGATGGATGATACTGGAGACAAGGTGCAACATTAAATTACGAATATGTATTACTTTCTCCTCCATATACCACTTTTAAGAAAGTTTCTTCTGAATATGAAACATCCTAACCTGTATAAACCTTCAGACTCTATCAACAGACCTGTTCCAACGAGAAGACAGCTAAATACATCCATGTATGGTGCAGCTGAAATAAAAAATACTTGTACGAACGTAACGCAAAATCTGTGTGGGAAGAGAAGTGTGTCACGCCAATTGCATCCGTCAAATACATAGTGAGTGATTGTTTCAGTATCTCCCCTTCATGCACGTATTATTATTTCATATGAAACCACCTTAATATTAGGGCAGCGGTGACGGAAAGCCTTTGTAATTTCAATTGTGAAATTCATTAAGAATCCCCGCCGATAAATACTGAAATTGCAAAACACCAACTAATTTTACGGTTGCTTGCTAAATACTCATCTGGTGGCCCTTTTATGATAGAGTACTACACCATCATTCTCATCCGAGTTCATTATAAGTGCATGATTATCGTCTATCTTTTTAACAGTGAAGAGGATTAATTCTTAATTTACAACCAAGTCCCCTTATAATGAGAATTCTCCTACTTGACTTTTAGTGGAAGAGAATAAAAACCGATGGCCGATCTCACGATCCAAAAGCCTTTCCCGTTGTATTCCCAAAATTCGTGGGAGCTATTTTGTATTGTAATAGGCAATTTCATCTAGTGGTAGTGGACGTCCAACAAAAGCAACTCTTACTCAGTGTAATCACTAATTTTTGAAAAGTTTATGTTGTTCAGATACACTGTTATCTGTGAAGGAGAGAGAGAGAGAGAGAGAGAGAGAGAGAGAGAGAGAGAGAGAGAGAGAGAGAGACCTTACCTTACAGATCTTACATCTTGTTCGGGATCCCCCAGGTCCCTCAGTTTGTGGCACCTCTAATGTCTACCAGAGAGTTGCTAATACATCTTCCGGTATATTTTGCATCTTCCAATCTTGGATGGTCTGGGATGCAGCTTAGATATTTGTCGAGCTTATTCTTAAACACATCTACGCTCACTCTTGATATATTCCTCAGATGAGTTGGCAATACGCATTGAATAGACCGCTTGCATTATCGATGCTGGGGTGCGTAGTGGATTAATGTCCTGTGTGCTTTCCTTATTTTTCCTGGTATAGTTTTGGGCACTATTAATCTACCTCTGCTTGCTCTTTCTGATATTTTTAGCTCCATGATATTTTCGGCTATTCCTTCTATCTGTTTCCATGCCTGAATTATCATGTAGCATTCTCTTCTCCTTTCTAGACTATATAATTTTAAGGATTGTAGTCTTTCCCAGTAGTCAAGGTCCTTAACTTCTTCTATTCTAGCTGTAAAGGACCTTTGTACACTCTCTATTTGTTCAATATCCTTTTGATAGTGTGGGTACCATATCATATTGCAATATTCAAGTGTACTACGAACATATGTTTTATAAAGCATAATCATGTGTTCAGCTTTTCTTGTTTTGAAGTGCCGTAACAACATTCCCATTTTTGCATTACATTTTGCCAATAGAATTGCTATTTGATCATTGCATAACATGTTCCTATTCATCATCACACCAAGGTCTTTAACTGCTTCCTTATTTGTGATTGTCTCATTATTAGGTCCCCTATATGCATATAGCTTTCCTTCTCTGTCTCCATACTTTATTGATTCAATACCATCCTATTTACCTCTGCCAAATCGTATACTTTGTTAAGGTCTCTTTATAGCGTGTTCCTATCTTCATCACAAGTAATTTCTCTACTTATTCTTGTGTCATCGGCGAAACTACTCACTACCGAGTCCTGAACATTATTGTCTATGTCTGCAATCATAATAACAAACCGTAATGCAGCTAACACCGTACCTTGTGGCACACCGGATATTACCTTAGCTTCATCCGATTTCTAATCATTTGCAATAACTATCTGTTTTCTGTTGTGTAAAATTTTTTTTAACCATCTTCCTACTTTATCCACTATATTATGTTTTCTAATTTTCTTCGCTAATATATTATGGTCTACCTTGTCAAAAGCTTTTGCAAAGTCTAGATAAACCACATCTGTTTCATTTCCGCTTTTCATATTTTTGTATATGTTCTCACGGTGGACTAACAGTTGGGTTTGTGTACTTTTTCCGGGTACGAAACCATGTTGTCCTATATTAAACAAATTATTTTTTATTAAATGTTTCATAATATTTTTCTTCATTACCCTTTCATACAATTTCATAATATATGATGTTAGACTCACAGGCCTATAATTACTTGCCTGATGTTAGACTCACAGGCCTATAATTACTTGCCTCTAGTCTTGATCCACTTTTGAAAGTAGGGGTATAATATATGCTAATTTGTGCTCTTCATAAATCTTGCCTGTATCTACACTTTGTCTTAACCCTCTTACGCCGAAGCGGTAAAAAAAAAATTGTCTCCCGTGTGCCGGAGGTGTTTTAGAGTGAGCGCAGAAGCGGAAAAAATATTTTTTTCAAAAAATCACAGCGCTCTTAGTTTTCAAGATTAAGAGTTCATTTTTGGCTCCTTTTTTTGTCATTGGCTGAAGTTTAGTATGCAATCATCAGATATGAAAAATATTATCATTATCATATATAAATAATGCGATATATGATAGCGCAAAAACGAAATTTCATATATAATTGTATTCAAATCGCGCTGTGCGCAAAACGGTGAAAGGTAACAAGTTACTTTTTTTTCGTTGTAATGTACACTTAATTTCGATCATTTTGGTATATAACACATTGTAAAACGATAAAAGCAACACAGAGAAAATATTATCACAAAATAATGCATGAATTCGTAACGTGCGGACGTAAACAAATATTTTTTTCAAAAATTCACCATTAAATCTAAATATTATCCTAGAGACTATCCAATTTTTTCTTTCAAATGAAGGCAAATATGATTGAATATTACTATACTGTAAGAGTATTAGCTTACAATTGCAGCTTTCGACCATATCTGACGAGTTAAAGTTGACCGAATGTCGAATTTTTTTTATATATATATTTCATATGCAATTATTTCGGAAATAAGAAAAGCTACAACCTTCAAATATTTTTTGTTTTATTCTACATGAAATTGCGCACATTTTTATATATAAAACTCTATGAAATGCCTAATATGAAACGGAGCAAATATTCCGAGAATGGTACGTACGCATTTCGGAGATTTGTGGCGGGGAATCCGTGCGCGGAAGGAAGGAAAGATTTTTTTTTAAATTCACCATGAATCTAAATATTTTGCTAGAGACTTTGAAATTGTTTCAAGATGAAGATAAATGACTGAATATTACTAGACTGTAAGAGTTTTAGCTTACAATTGCGTTTTTCGACCATTTCGGTAGAGTCAAAGTTGACCGAACGTGGTTTTTTTTCTATTTATCGTAATTTATATGCAAATATTTCAAAAATGAGAAGAGCTACAACCTTCAATTATTTTTTGTAGTATTCTACATAAAATTGCGCACATTTTCATATATAAAACTTTATGTAACAGCTAATTTAAAATGGTGCAAAACATTACCACAATCGCACGTATGATTTTTTCGGAAGAGTTACCGCGCGGACGTAAAGAAAATGTTATTTTTTTCATAAATTCACCATAAATCGAAATACTGTGCTAGAGACTTCCAATTTGTTGCAAAATTAAGGTAAATGCTTGAATATTACTAGAATATAAGCGTTTTAGCTTACAATTGCGTTTTTTGACCATTTCGGTAGAGTCAAAGTTGACCGAAGGTTGAAATTTTGGCAATTATTATTATTTACTATGAAAATATCTCAAAACTGATAAAAGCTACAACCATGGTTGTTTTTTAGTTGTATTGTGCATGAAATTGCGCACATTTCCATATATAAAACTTTATATAACGACTAATTTTAAAATGGTGCAAACATTACCACAATCGCATGTATGATTTTTTTCGGAAGAGTTACCGCGCGGACGTAAGGAAAAGGTTTTTTCATAAATTCACCATAAATCGAAATATTGTGCTAGAGACTTCCAATTAGTTGCAAAATTAAGGTAAATGATTGAATATTACTAAAATATAAGAGTTGTAGCTTAAAATTGCGTTTTATGACCATTTCGGTAGAGTCAAAGTTGACCAAAGGTTGAAATTTTGGCAATTATCGTTATTTATATGAAAATATCTCAAAACTGATAAAAGCTAAAATCATGAGTATTTTATTATTGTATTTTACATAAAAATGCGCACATTTTCATATATACTACTTCATGTAACGGCTAATTTACAATGGTACAAAAATTATGTCAAAGTGACGAAATAATTTCCGAGATGTGTCACAGATACTTTTTAGTGCGGCAAGAAAGAAATTCGCGCTTGCGCGCCTGCGTAACGATTGTAAAACAAAACAACACTTGATCCGTGAACTCCCAGCATCCCCCAAGGCGCGTGATTCAAAAGTTTTAGGCTGGTAGGCCTATAAGTATTTTTCCGCGAATTTAAAAAAAAACTTTTGTAAGTCGACGTAAAATACGTCCAGTCGGCACACCGGAGACAAAAAATGTCGACGTAAAATACGTCCAGTCGGCGTAAGAGGGTTAATAATATTGCAAGTACCTTTGCGATAGAATGAACTACTTTCTTTAACAAAATAGCATGGACACCATCAGGCCCTGCAGCAGCTCCATTTTTAATTTCATTAATAGCCTGCACAATATCAGCTTCATTAATATCTATGTCAGCTAAATATTCACTATTTTCACCCCTTACTTATATATCATTATCTTCATTACCTATTCTAGGGGTGAATTCTCTCTTATATCGTTCTGCCAATATGTTGCATATTTCCTTTTTTTCATTTGTTAATCTCCTTTCAATTCTTAGAGGGCCTATTTCTATTCTTCTTTTATTCATCTTTTTCGCGTAAGAGTATAATAGTTTGGGGTTTTGCTTGATATTTACTAGGGTTTTTTCTTCCAATTCCTGTTTTGCATTTTCTTTTGATTGTATAATCATTTGTTCTGCATTTTCTATCTTACTTTTTGTTCTATAACTTTCCATGCATTTTTTTCTTTTGCAAGACCTTTTTTCCAATTTCTGATTTTCTGGAACAAGAACCTTCTGTCTCTTGATATGCACGACTGATGTTTACTTTTCTTCTTCGGTATATATTTATCCACTATTTTCTCTAATATTTTTTATAATATCTTCGTATTTACCCTTATGGCATCACTTACGAAAATGTTATCCCAATCTTTCCCCCCGTTTATTTCTCATTTTATTTCTGACCATTTTATATTTTTTACTGTAGAAGTTGTAATTTTATTTTTTTTTCCATATCCTTCCCATTTTTTTCATTCTTGCTTATCTCTGTTTTCACTTGCTTTGGAATGGACTAAGTTAATTCTATGACATTATGGTCTGAAATACTCGCATTATAAACTATTATTTCTTTAACATAATTCATCTAGTTCACAAATACTAGGTCTAAAGTATTTTTCCTTTCTTGTTGGCAGGTGATTTGTTTGTTGAATGTTGTATTCTAGTAGCATATCTAATAGCTTTTCGAATTGCCTCTTATCTTCTGCACTACTATTATTCTTTTTTATATGTGTACATACAACCACAATCTCCTATTCGTTCTTTCCAGTCTACGAAAGGAAAGTTAAAGTCTCCGGATAGGAGAATAGTCCAGTCCTTGTGATTTCTACATATATCATCCAATTTTTCTATTATTATGTCAAACTCTTCAGTATTAGGGGGTCTATATATTACTATGTTCATAATTTTTTCAGATTCAAATGCTACTGCTATTAGTTCACATTCTGAGTTACTATATTTCTCATATATTTTCCTAGTTTTTTTGTCTTTCCCATATATTGCGGTTTCCCCTTGATTCCTATTTTTTCTATCTGATCTATAAGTTTGGAACCCTTTTATTTGATCGTCATTCCCAGTCTCTTGGGAATACCAGGTTTCACTTATATTTATTATATCTATTCTCTTTTCAATTTGGGTTAGTTCTTCTAAGTACTCTATTTTTCTTTTTGAGTTACTCGTTACTAAACCCTGCGCATTCATCACTTATGATGGTTTTGCGTGTTTCTCCTTCATTTAATATGGGTAATAATAAGGATTTTCCCATGTCTCTTTCCTGTTCTGGTATGTTGTTCTTTTCTTCATTTCCAGAAATTCTGACATTAAAAAATCCAACTTTTCCACAATATTTGATCTTCCTTCATCACAATTATTCATTTTGTGTCTGAATCTGCAATTTTCTCCATTTCTGCAATATCCTCTTGCATCATAAATACAGTTCTTATCTCTTGAGTTGTATCTTGGAGCTGATGCTTGGAAATATTTTGCAGACACTGCATATCGCGGTGATGGCTGGGTTTTTTCTTTCACCTGATATTATTTGTTCCTCTCTTTATTTGTTTCTTTCTTATTTTGGATTTTATTATTTGATTGATTATTTATTTGATTTTGATTCATGGCTACAGGGTGCATATATTAAAATTTTTTGTCAAACTTACATCCTTTTCCTTCTTTTAGGTTTTTGCATATTTTTGGATGTAGATCTCTGCAATCATCCTCATAGCCGTCTAGGTATGCACATTTACCATATATTTCATAGTTGTGACATACCTTAGGATGTTTGTAGTAACATCTTTCTCCAAATCTGCAATTCCGTCTTTTCAAAAGGTTGCAGGCATTGTCTTTCTTGTCTAATTTTTCCTCTTTCCCATCATTGTGTAGATCTGGGTAGAGCCTCTTCGGGATTTTCTTTTGGGTTGTCATGTCGTAATTTATTTCTTCGTATGTATGCTGCTTGATTGCCTCATATGTAGTTATCGATGGAGTATCTCTGAACATCCATACTTTTATGTTGTTTTTTGTTTTCCTTATTTTTTTCTGTCATTTCAGTTTTGTTTACTTCTCTTCCATTTTCCTCTTCTTCTTCTTCCTCTTCCTCTTCTTCATCCTCAACTATTTGTACATTAAGTTTTGATTTAATTGCATTGTCTACCCATGATAGACATGTTGAGCAAAATATTCTGGTATCTTTTCTCATATCTTGCATTACTTCAGCACACTGCGGATGCGATGCGTCGGAATGTTGCATGCAGAACATTTTCTGATCAGGTTTTGTGGATTAACTATGCTATACCACACCTTACACAGTTTGCATGCTTTTGGCATTCTTTTTCCTATCGCATCAATTAGGATATTCACAATGTTCACCTTATTTATTTTCTTTTTCAGAATATGTTGATTTATGTATATTTTCTTTATGAGTCACTTGACCACTTGGATGTTATTTGGAATTCCTTCAATTATTTTCAAGATGTTTTCTGTTGATTTGTTCCAGTTTGAAGGATCATATCCTTCTAATATATCTATGAATGCTTTTATATCTTTTTGGTTAGGGCTGTTGTTGATCTCATAGATGAGAAATGCCAGCTCCCTTCCTGCTACCTCATCATATTGCGAATCTGCTAAACACGCTAAATTTCGCCATTTTTTCCACAGTTGGAACTTACTGCCATCTTGATCTGATTTACAGTATTTCACTTGATAAACTAACTTAGTAGACGCTTTATACTACTATTTTCACACTAATCTTATCACCGACAGTTCACGAACACTTCTAGATATTTATAAACTTCCAGACTAATGATATCTGTTGATTAATCAGACTGTGGCGCGGTAACGTCTCACCAAGCAAAATGGCACTGAGAGAGAGAGAGAGAGAGAGAGAGAGAGAGAGAGAGAGAGAGAGAGAGAGATAGACTTTTTTTTTGTATTTTAAGTAAAATTCATATCCATTCTAAGTAACAAGAATTAGAGTTTCATGATCATTACGTCAAAAGTGCAAAAGAAAGAATGGAAATTGTATCAAATAAAAAAATGATGGATCTATTAAATTCTGCCGTGCCAGTGTTGGCCCAAGTATTCAGTCATGTAGATGCCAGTCAGTCACCTGCGGTTGGTCACAACTACGGCAGAGAAACGCCATTCGTCTGTTCAATTCATTCCAACATACATCCTGTAAAGAGACTGGATCTGAGACAAAATACTATATATATATATATATATATATATATATATATATAATATATATATATATATATATATATATATATATATATATATATATATATAGAGAGAGAGAGAGAGAGAGAGAGATGAGAGGAGAGAGAAGAGAGAGAGAGATAGAGAAGATGAGAGAGAGAGATGAGAGTGAGGAGGAGCTCCTTGTGTCCTTGATTGGACCCAACTTAGCTCTAAACATTCCTTTAGGGACATATATGCTAATTTCCCTCATCTCCATATGGCCCATTTTCCGTCATATTAATCACATTAACTTTCTTCCTTAATAACTGACTCGTATACCTTCGTCTGCCTCCTCGTCATGAATGACTGAAAAAATGCCGAAAGAACTCGCACATTGTCTGAGATAACACTGAGCCTGATTTCATTTTCTATCGTTGACTATGGACGACTTCGTATTCAGTGTCCCTTCTGTAGGGCAATTGTTCAGTCTTCCTTTGCCTTCATAGCGGGTTTCTTTTACACTTAATCACCTGGAATGAGACGTTATTTAGCATTGGTATTATAATTATATATATATATATTATATATATATATATATATATATATATATATATATATATAATATAATAGTATATATATGTATATATATATATATATATATATCTATATATATAATAAATATATATATATATATATATGACTGTAGTAAAATGTTCTGTAACAACAGAATTCCATCTAATAAAAGGAGCCCATAAAAGGAAAACACCAAAATATAGAGGGAAAAGTACTATATTCAGAGACTGCTGTCTCCCTCTTCAGGTAGATGAATCTACCTAAAGAGGAAGCCAGCAGTCTCTGAAATATAGTACTTTTCCCTCTATATTTTGGTGTTTTTATGGGCTCCTTTTATTATATATATATATATATATATATATATATATATATATATATATAATATATATAATATATATTATATAAATATAGAAAAAAATAAAAGGAGACATATCAGCTAGGATGCAGTAGGATGGAAGAGTTTTGGGAATTCAGTAGGGGAACTAGCTGCTTAATGAGCATCGACTCTAGAATGGGTAGTTCATGAGGGTTCAGTGTTGACCCTATGATGCATAGATCGTCTCTTTCGATGTGGGTTTTGCTAATTTTTTAATGGTTCCTGATATTCGAATACTCAGGGTTGGAGAGCCTGCTTCCTGTGCGGAAACTTATTCCACGATGAGAATCGATTCTGACCCTCAGTAACCTCTTCGTAGATCCCTCATAAACCAAGAGTTACAATTTCGGCAAGTATATTTATACACTACATTAGAGGCCAAGAAGGGACTTGGCCTTTCTTTATATTCAAAGAAAGACCCAATGTTCGAGGGATTCTTCGGTATTAGTTTAATACTGACTGTACTATAGTGATTTTTTATAAGTTGGGTGAACCTTTTTCTAAAGGAGTCATCGTGTATGAATGGAGACTGCATAAATGACTAACTTTGGTACCGTGATAAACGTTTTAGTACCGTTGTAAAATTGATTATTAAGACAACTAAGAAGCTTCTTAAAAAATAGCTTTAAGGGAAGCAAATATTTTTTGAAATATTCCAAAGATTTCTTTCCCAACTGAAAAAAATACCAGTTTGATGTAATAAAAATGCCCTATTATGGAGATTATTTGCCACTGAATTAAGCTGAAAATTATAATAACATTAGCTGTAATAATTAGATCCTAACCCGTAAAAGTTTTTTCTAAAGACAGATGTTTTAAAAGAACCATTTTTTCGTTACAAGTACATCTAAAAATGGTAGTTGACGATTTTCTTCTCTTTCCACCATGAGGTCAATGTTATGTTGAGAAGTAGCATAAGCTAAAACATAATAAATATCAAGAGTTTCTCCTGAATAATGACTGCGTGCATCAATATACCTTACATAAAAAAAAGGGTGGAACCTCAGAGGACATATCAAGCATGCGGGTGGCTGAGAAACACATTTATCTGCTACTTTAGTACCAAGGTCAAAGTATATACAATATATCTCAAATCTATGTCCCTTGTATAGAAGATTATAAACAGTCACGCTTAGCGAGTCGTGCTTTTGGTACTAAGAACCTAGCTTCCAAAAAGGGATAATCGTTCAGTTGCTGCAAATATTGACAGTTTCAATATAATAGGGATCTTTCACATTCACAATTGTCCCCTGAGCCCCTTATCCTGCGAGTGCAACCAGATTTGCTGAACAGGAGCTCCAGTATGCAGTTAAAAGTATCTCGCTATCGAACTTCTCAGTTCCAGAGGTCCTTTACTGCTCAAACCGTTGGACTATCGAACAGTCTCCCTATGAAAGTTGGGGAACCGGAACTTCTTAAATTCAAGCGAAGATGCTACGTGTTCTACGCTAAAACGATTCTCCACGAAATCAATTTATTTTTCCTGTTACCTCCAGCTACTTTTTTCAAATGAACACCATATTTGTTGGAAGCTTTAATTTCAAGTCAATGGCCCCTAGTCTTAAAAGCTTTGTACTTGACAGCTGTACCGTACCCTGTCAAGACTCTAGCATTGTCATTTTCGAGATGATAGTGGTAGCAAGCCAACAATGTTACATAAAAATCAGACGTACCAGGGATGAAAACCAAAATAAAACTAACCAAGATTTTCTGCTTAATGTAATTCTCACGAAACTTATGGTTTCAACACTTATTTTACAGCAGTTAAGTTAAAGTTAAACTTCTTTGACTCGTTAAAGGGAACTGTAGTTTCATTGCCTCATTATTTGCGATGTTAGATAACCACAACCAATATAAGATCACAGCTGTTGCCATTCTAGCTCATGTGGACCTTGATAACAGCCCCTTCCCCGTTAGGTTCCGTTTAGCTCCTATTGCTGATGAAATCAGTTTCACGCCATTATTATTTCAAACTAGCAATAACCCTGTTCTGCCAACAACCGTACATCTCTACGCAGAATTTAACCCATCGACAGATTAGTTTGTGCAAATACCGCATAATCGACTCTACAGAATGTCAGAGGATACCCAGCTCTTCGACACTGGAATCAATTCATTCAGTTCTTAGACCAACAGCCGAACCAGTGACAAAACATATTGGAAATTATGTAATAATCACACATTACACGCCAATCCACGTTTACAAAATTACTTATTGGAAATTGTGATAATCAGATTACAAGCCAATGTACATTTAATATTTGGTAGGTTGTTAAAGAGCTGAAGTACTTTGAAGACCTCCAATTCGAGTACGGTTTACCTGTGCATTCTTAATGACAAGGGTTTATCACACCAGTTCTGTAATATTCTCAGTTTCTTGCAGCACAGTATTTTGTAGCTAATCCTATGAAGTGACCGTCAACTCAAGCCGTTTCAGTTTAATTAAGAGTTTATTCTTTACAAATCCTACCCATGAACGATGACCTAGTTTAAACTAAACTGTAAGGGTTAATTTCTCAATATCCAATTACGTCCATCCTAGTTTCACTGTTAACTCGAGTTACAGTAATCTTTATATTCTCACGAGTAAATTTCAGACTCATCGCCGACTATAATTTCTTAAAGTAGGTTGTATCCCATGAATGGGAATCTCCATGAAATATGAACTTTCCATTCCAGATAAAATCATTTAACTGCTGGAGATTTAGCACTTTAAAAAAGGCCACTTTCTTGTATTTATATTAAAATAGGAAGTTTAATACTAATGCATTAAATTTTAATACGTTCAAAACAAAATACACCTCCAATCAAAGCTTACAAGGAAACAGTTATTACTGAGTGATATTTGCAAAATAAACATTTTCTATGAAGGTCACGCATCATACGTCCTTAATAATGACCATCCATTGCAATAAACTCTGGTCCCAGGTCAGATGCTCAAAACACGAACAGGGTACAAAGTAAGAAATACAGGGAATCTGCAAAATTTTATGAAAGGTAACTCCTGGGTTTCGTAAAATTCACATTTGACTACCCAAGCTAAATCACTGCCTAACTTATCTTTACAAACCTTATAAAAATGTTGACTCAAAAAGACAGAATTAAAAACTTTAAAATTGAATGAGATTAATGCTAATCAACACTATAAATCCATCAATTGAACATTCATAAGTAAATAAAATCTAATTAAACTAAAGAAACAAGGTAATTTAATACCTATTATAATTAGATTGTTATGTATCTTAACGTTAAAGAGAATGATCCTGAAGAACTTAAAACTAATGTTTTTTTTTTTTTTTTTTTTTTTTTTTTTTTGGGGGGGGGCGAGAAGAGGGGAAGCCAGCCTCCTAACGTACGGCGGACAGGGTCTGCCGCACTTTAGGAAACCCTATTGTGGGCAGGACTAGCTGGCTGGTAAGGTTTTAGAAAAATATTTTACTACTAAAACTTTAATATTTTACTCACCTAAAAATTTTAACTGACAAATACTATACCGAGTCGCCTTCATGTGTCCATTCATCTCCATTCTTCAAGTATATGAAGTGGAATGTACCCCCCCCGTTAACAAAATCTGTTGTTCATCCGCCTGCAGAGAAACATTACAAAGGAATTGCAGTAACAGTGATCGTGCTATAGTCAAACAGTAGAAAGTAATTAACTAAACAAAAGCAGCTTTCAGTTGTAAAGCAAAATAATACATATAACACCCAAAAAATAGAAGTCATTCACATCACAAACGCTGTTTTCACTTGCAAACCAAAATAATAGCCTATGTAATTTACAATGAAATATAGAAGTAATTCACTTCACAAAAGCAGCCTTCAGTTGCAAAGCAATATAAAGACTAACAATTACAGTCAAACAAGAGTAATTTACTGCATGGGAACAGGTTTCAAATGCAAAGTAATCTACATCAACCCCATCTCAATCTTCAACATCGGACGTCTAAATCCACCACAAACCTTGAAGTCTCCTCAAGACGCAGGAAGGAACCAACGACCAAATGGAGTTTATCATGAGTGATGAAACAATCACTAACAACGGCAAACGCTAAACTGAAGGTAGGATTATTAAGAGGAATAAGTTCTGAATGACTGAATCTGAACTTCCGAGAAAGGTCCTGGAGCAACCAAGGACCATGGAGACCCGAAAAGAGAGTCATCCAAAACAAGGGTCGTAGAACCAACAGACAGCTACTTCAACGAGCCGTTTTATTCTCATTTCTACTTTTCTTTTGGACAGTAAAAAGGTGATTTTGAATGTAGACATTTTCGTTTAGCTAGTTTGCTTTAGCTTACATATTGGTGATTTTATTCCTGTATCCATTTGTTTTGTATTTACATGTAGCTCCTTTTTATTTTATTTTTTCTTGTGAATAGTAATTACTTAATTCTGCATGAAGACAGTCATCGCTTAGTCATTTTATTTTTCCTTATAAAGCGACGTTTTTATTCCTGTTTCACTTCGTTTTGCATTCATAACTTGTATTTCTAATTAACAAACACTGGAACTAAAATGATTTTCAACTTGTTTTTCACCATTTTCTTGATAACACTTTTCCATCGTTTAAGCTTCAAGATAATGATTTACCGGGAAGAAAATTTCCTCAAGGTAAAACAACAACGACACCAATTGATTAATTATATTTGGGATTATTTCAATGTAGCGTTGTTTCCCAAGTTGATAAAAATGATTTTGGTTTTGTCTCATTCTTATTTCTTTGATTTTTGACGCAGGTGCCTCTCAATCATTTTGGAATTAGATTATTTAATTAACTGCCCCGCTGGGGAGTTTGGTGTCTATTCATGAAGATGCAACTATATATATATATATATATATATATATATATATATATATATATATATATATATATATATATATTCTGCAGATGAATTTATTATGAGGCTGACATATCTTCAACTGAAATCATTTTAGAGCAGATGAAATGGGATTCCAGGCTTTTGTGTCTTTAGTCCTTAATTTAGTCAATTAGGTGATTCTACACGACATTTCGTATTAGACTTCTCGTTTGCGTTGCCTGTCATCTGTAATAAACAAGACGAGATTCCGAAAGACTCAAAGAGGCTCCACCACAGCATCAGGGATGGAAGAACCCCACCAGAGCAATCCTACAATCCTATTTCACATCCCGTCACTCAAATTTCTTTTTAAAATCCTCCATTCTTTGCTCCCGATCATTGCGGGATTGGAGAGCCATCGTTGCAGCTATTTTCTCCGTAGGGGAGCGGGGGTTAATGCTATCAATGTATTTCACGTGGTGCACTGTAGGCTTTGCTTGAGGCTCTTAATAGCGTTCCCTCGGCCTCTAATTGCAACCCTTTCATTTCTTATCCTGTACCTCCGTTCATATTATCTTTCTTCCCTCTTACTTTCCATCCTCTCCAAACAATAACTCACAGTGCAACTGCGAGGTTTCCCTAACGTTACACCTTTAAGACCTCCTTTACTCTCATTTTCTGTTTCAGCACTGAATGACCTCAGAAGTCCCAGTATTTGACTTTGGCCTACATTGGGTATTCCAATTCGTTGGAGCCATTGCGATACGCGTCTACTTTGATTCGGCTGGGGAAATTTCGCACCCCTAAACCGCTCTTTCTTGGCCTATTTTCATAACCAGCACCTTTCGTTAGCATGAATTTCCATTTCCATCGAGTGGTAAATTCTATTTGGGTTTGCTTATGACTTCCTGAATGAAGACTGAACCATTTGTGGCCAAAGGCCCCTTTATATATTCATAACTTCAGCATAGTTGTTATACTGAAACTCCTCTTGCATAGTTAAGTAACGAGGTTTGGCCAATGAGAGAGCAAAGATGATTTTCTTGATAATTTACTGCCTTTCGGAGTTTTCATTCTCTTACACCTACCAGAGAAGTTTCTCTCTCTCTCTCTCTCTCTCTCTCTACGCACTTCCTGGTGGGTAAACGAAACGAGGAATATACGTCTACACTGAAAAGAGCCTTCGAGCGAATTCAAGCGAAGGCAAATAAAAGCAGACATGCAAACAGGCAAAGTTCCGAAAGCCATTGCAAACATGAACTCATGCACAGTCAAATGACATCGAATTCAGGCAGTTGGTCCGGAAATGCTTTGCCATTCAATGCTGTCCTGCCCAGCGTCGAACCTTCCTCTAGCCTGTCCTTCCTTCCAGTGGTTCTGGAAATTCGAAATTTGAGCGGAGCTTCCAACTGACGTGGAAAGCGAATGTTAAGAGGAAGGTTTTGAAATGTCCCCAGAATGTGGTTAAATACTTGTCGGATTTAGTTTTGGGAATTCGAAGTTTAAAATGAATCTCCGGTTGGCATGGAAACTGAAATTAGAGTAATATTCTGTGGACAAAGTACCCGAAAGGTAAATATATACATCTTCGACTTTGTAATGGCAAAAGTGAAAGGTATACGATAGGGCTGGGAGGGGAAGGTGTGATATAGAAACTATTAAGTGAGGGACAGAGGAGGTGAAATGAAGTGAAAGAGATATGACTAGATATGACCTGTTTTCTTTCTTGTAAGACTACTTGGATTCTCTCTTCCTGGTCTTTCAAGAGAGGGAGTGTAATAGCAAATGTGAAAGAGAAAACATTGGGCTCTGATGTGGCGGAAGGGCGGGTGGGGGGTAATAAGAAGTATTAAGAGAGAGAGAGAGAGAGAGAGAGAGAGATGAGTGGGGGGGGGGAGGGAGAGTGAAATCGAGTGAAAGAGATATGATTATTTCAGACCCATTTTCTTTCTTGTAATACTACTCGAAATCTCTGTTGCGGAAGATCTTCCACCAATATCGTTTCACGCCACGTGATATATAAAGGAATTTATTATTTTTGGCAAGTTACTTTATTTCAACATCTCTTTGCTGACTAAAATTCTTGTAATGATATTGTTGAACGTCCAATGAAACACAAGAGATAAACCTTTCTGTTTATTGCATTCAAAATCTTCCAAAAAGTCACGCGGCACACAACTTTGATGATTGACAAGAGACCATAATACGATCAAGTTATTCTAAAAAATATATTTTTGTATTCATTTTATTTAGAAACATATAATACTGTTACTTTTTTTTTTTACGAATACAGGAATTTCCTGAAAACCTCATGCAACACTCTCAGAAAAGAGAGCCAACGGAATGTTATATATCGCGCCATCGTAAAAATAAATTGTCGATTTGCGTGTTGAAAACTCCTTCCATCTTTTGTCAATGACCCAAAGGGAAAAAAAGGTCACCTTTATATAGGACCCAGACTCCATTACGTAACAAGGTCATACACGGGGTCTATACTTTCTATTCATTTATTGTGAATTCGCGTGACTTTTGGCGACTTATGATCGTTGCTCTTCTGAAATTCGTAGAATTGTACCGTCATTGTAACGGTAAGAAAGTTGTTGTAAGAAGTCGAAGATAATAATAATAATAATAATAATAATAATAATAATAATAATAATAATAATAATAATAATAATAATAATAATAATAAATATAAAATAGATTATCCTGTTTCCCTTTTAAATTCACCGAATCGTACATATATTGTGACTGTAAGAAAGAGTTTGTGAAACATCGGTAATAATAATAATAATAATAATAATAATAATAATAATAATAATAATAATAATAATAATAATAATAATAATATGGAAATAAAGTTATGTTGTTCCACTTGAGCTCAAGAATAGATTCTGAACTTCACAAATCACATTCGAAATGAGGGCAGTCAACACACGAAATTGACCTATAATACCTGTTATACCACAAACATAAAAATACCTACAAAAGTGCAAATCTAGTAAAACTCTGAGCAATCCAGTTATATATACAACCAAAAAGGCAAAGCTGACGAGAAATACAGTTTATCGAGGCCGTTTGTTGCAAAACTCACGTAGATTTCATTTAACGGATTTGTGACAGTACTCTAGTCATTACGGAAGAGTCTGAATTTATCTAATTTCGTATTTCCTGTTGCCAGCCAGAGATTTCTGTTTAGATTTATTTTGATATTTAGTCTTTCCTTTACTCACTTACGTGTCACTTTAGAAGTCTCTACTTCTGTTATCATAAGACAAATTGAATGTTATCATTTAAAAAAATCTATATTAAGAAAAGTACCATTGTCTTATCATCTGTTTTTTTATTTCATATATTTATTTATTTTGTGTATTCAATCTAAGCATTACACTGGCCTTGGCATATTTTACTACAATCGATGACACGCTGAGCGGCCGTTATTAGAATGTAATTATTTTGCAGCATCTTCCAAAGGAACGTTTATTTGACAAAGTAAAAGAAGTAGAACAATAGTAGGTTACTGTAGCAAAACAAAATATAGACCTAGAACTCTTGTAACGTAGCAGAAATAATCATGTAGCTTCATTTTGGTTAAATAAAGCAATCTCCTCGTAGCCGGAAGCTCGTTATATTACTTTCAAAGAGCAGTTTCTACACAACGGCGCTTCTGAAGGGATGAATCTACGCCAGGCTTTTCAGAATACATAAGATCATTAGTAACTGCAAAACTATGAGGATTTCCCGGTATAAAAACTCATCCCTTTAAACGAGGGTCGTTATGGAAATAGGCTCCGATAACTGCCAGAAGAGAACTGTCTCGTTTGGTCGATACGAAGCTTCCTTTCAAAGTGATAGAGATTAAAACCAAAATGGTTCCATCGGTGCCATGACTACACGATAAGGAATTGAAGAAGAGGGAGAGGAAGAGGGAGAATGGAACAGGCCTCGGCTGAAATTTAACGACTACCTAGACAGGATCTTTCACTGGTTATCTTTGCTCTGATAGATTACTTAAGTCTGAAGAATCTTCCAAAAGGATCTAGTGTAGCCAGACTTTGTTATACCAACAAGAACAGGACTTCAACACTAGAACAGTGACCTTAGAAGCCTCATTGTCGCCTCTGACCTTTCGCTATAACTTACCAAAATCTTGGTCATGAAGATCCTATAGACCGGCAGCCCGGACCATTGAGATACAACGAACGAGATACCGACTGTAACCCCTACCAGAATTTAGGAGTAGACTTGTAAACTGTGAAACTGACCGTCTGCCGAAAATATATGGGTGGCTTACTTAACAAGCACCACTAATTGCTCGTTAGATTTTGGGTCTAGATCCAATATATGAGATACCAGATGAAACTAATATATAATATATCTGCAGACTCTACTGATTATAGAATACCAGTGACAGACATTTTGGAGGGTTGGTTCCCCCTGACAGACGCACTGAAAAGGGGGGGTTAATTGGATCTAGATCCAACTTAGGAGATACCGAGTAAAATTTACACTGCAATAGCACTGCACATCCTAGAATACTGTGGTGGTAATGACAGACGTTTTAGTGGGTGGTTACCCCCTGACAGACGCCCCACAACGAGTGAGGAGAGGGGGAGCAGGATCTGCATCCAACATTGGAGATACCCAAGTAAAATTTGTACTACAATTGCACTGCACATCCTAGAATGCTGTGATGGTAATGCCAGAAATTTTTAGTGGGTGGTTACCCCCCCCCTGACAGACACCCCACAACAAGGAGTGGGGAGGGGGAGGGGGAGACAGGATCTGCATCTAACATGGAGATACCAAGTAAAAGCTGTACTACAATAGTTCTGCACATCCTAGAGTACTGTGGTGGTAATACCAGACATTTTAGTGGGTAGTTACCCCCTGAGAGAACACCCACAACGAGTGGCGGAAGAAGGGGGAAGGGGAGGGGGAGACAGGATCTCCATCCAACATCGGAGACACCAAGTAAAATTTGTACTACAATAGCACTTGCACATCCTAGAATGCTGTGATGGTAATGACAGACATTTTAGTGGGTGGTTTCACCCTGGCAGACACACCCTAAAAGGTGGGCAGGGGGAAGGGCAAGCCCTGATTATGAATGTCTAGATTAGTATAGTGGGCTACTATTGACCCGTATTATACATTATCGTGATATATTTAAGAAATATTTTTATCCTTTCTATATCCTTTGTATTTATCTAACACAGTGTTTCCCAATCTTTGACACTTTGAGGAACCCCTGAGACAATATTCCTCATCCCAAGGAACCCCCCCCATACACACACACAGACACACACACACACACACACACACACACACACACACACACACACATATATATATATATATATATATATATATATATATATATATATATATATATATATAATATATAATATATATATATATATATGTAAGCATTTGTATTAATTACCTTTAGTAAAACAGAGGGAAAAAATCTCGCACGATATGTTACGATAAAATAAATTATAGGACTACGATTTCTCTCGCCCTGTTTAACGAAAAATATATACTTATAAATAACAAATAATTAGATAAAACATGAATTCTTACGGAACACCTTGCGATCGTTCACGGAACCCTAAGGTTCCACGGAACCCCGGTTGACGATGGCTGATATAACACAAAAAATTTTTGTTTGTTTCATATAAATAACAGTCATCTGTAGGCCCATAATAATTCAGTCATATTATTATTTTGTTAAGCAAGCAACTGACTTCAATTATAGTAGGGGAGCCCGGGGCTAGTTGGCTACAGGGGTAAGTTGGCATACTCAACATGACTTTAAAAGTTTACCAATAGGATGACTCAATACATATACTGTGTAATTGCCACGTGGTTCCTCAATTACCAGCAAAATTCTATAGAGATAGAACGTAGGCGCTCGAATTTATTAGACATTTTTTTATTTTGATGGTAGTAAGTAAATATTTTAATCTTTCTGTTATTTGCTATAGCATCTATACATTCATAAAGATTAGTTTTCAATGATAGCATAGTTTTCCTTATGGTTTAAAGATTCGATAGCATTAAAATTATTAATTCAAGGCTTCTTGGTGTGGACTGGTAATCGTTTTTGTACCAAATGGTAGGGATGGGTAAGTTGGCTCAAAATAAATGGGGCAAGTTGGCACACGTTATTTGATAACAATAGTAAGCCTATTTATTTATATAATTTACGTTTTTTTTCTGGATTTTTGGAAGGATAATGAGATTAGTGTCCTATCATTTCCTCCACATTGTTCTCACAAGTTGCAGCCCCTGGATTTTAGTGTTTATAGACATCTGAAGAAATGTGTTAACAGGGCATGTGATTCGTGGATGACTGGTAATGCCCATCTGTGACATTCCTGGTAAAGTTTCCTCGGCTTTACCTCTAGCTGTCACTTATTCCCGATGTTTTCAATTGTTTTAGGATTGATGGAATTTTAACTTTTGAATTACAGACTATTTCAAGATTTTTGATTTTTTTTACGGGTAGTTATGTAACAGATTGAGAGATGTCTGAAAAGACACATGGGCTTCAGATCAGTCATCAGCGTGATACAGAGTTTAAGAACTGCTCTTGTTGATCCAGAAGAAAGCTCAGCTGAAGAGAGCCTGTGTTTGGTAAGCCAGGTGAAGTGTGGGTCCAGTGCAGGGCATGTCACATGTGGGAGCATGAAGACTATGACGAGGATTTATTTCACACCTGCCACAATTACAACTAGATGATGATCTGAAGTAATACTAATGCCTTATATTTTGTATTTTGGAAATTCAGAGGGTATTTTTGCTGTTTGATTTAAATGCGATGTAGTAATTTTCTTTTAATTATCAATGTGCCAACTTACCCCATAATGTGTGCCAACTTACCCCGTGGGGCAAGTGGCACGAAAAGTTATTTTTTTCTAAAGCTTATTGTTATCTTATGTTGAAAGCAAACAACAATTATTTTGCTCTATGATAAAGACGAATGTTAATATTTTTCAATGGTGGTAAGAATTTTGCAAAAAGTTTGTTTTATATTCGCAAATAACCAAAATTGTAAAAAGTGTGCCAACTAGCCCCGGTCTCCCCTACTCGCTTTAGCTTTGTTTACGATATGAAAATTAATGTAGCGGTGGTTGGAAGACTGACACTATAAAGTAGCATATAAGTTATTATCATTATTAGAGTTATTGCTGTAAAATGTCTATGTACATAACATTTGTTAAACAGAGTTACGCACCCATTAAATAGATAGTAATACATATGTAATATATACGCTATAGTCAGGGTACATTGTTTTATCGAAGCAGGACTACCTTCTTTTGTTTTCAACTGACTTTCATGCTAATGAAATCATGGATACATTTTTGTATTATCAGTTTTATGAATGAATATTGTTGTTACTATAGTCGATTTTTTTCGGGCTGGTGTAAATTCGAGACATAATACACCTGGGCTGAGGAAGGACACAGAGGATCTCTGTTTTTTAAACAAGTTATTTCGAACATTTCCATTCTCTCAAGAAGATTATGAATAAATACAAGAGCAAACTAGACAAAAAAAAATAATAATCACCTTGCATTAATGTAAAGAAAACAAGAGAAATGAAAATTAGTGCGATTGTCAATTTTTTGTTTTTTTCTATCGTTAATGTTTAATGAGTCAGTGTTTAGCGAATTGTTAGGGTTTAGTGAGTATGCGTTTAGTGAATGTTTATGAGTAAGTGTTTGATGAACGTTTAGGGTTTAGTGACTGTTTAATGTGTCAGTATTCAGTGAATGTTTACTGAGTCTTTGGGGTTTAGTGAATGTTATTGAATGTTTATTGTGTAAGTATTCAGTGAATGTTTTGTCTTTAGGGTTTTAGTAAATGTTTTGTGAATGTTAAGTGAACGTTTAGTGAATGTCTTGTGAATGGTAATGTTTAGTGAATACTTAGTGTGTAAGTATTCAGTGCGTGTTTAGGGTTTTAGTGAAAGTTTTGCGAATTTTAAGTTAGCGTTTAGTGAATGTCTTGTGAATGTTAGTGTTTAGCAAATGTTTAGTATGTAAGTGTTTATTAAGTTTTTAATGAGTGGATGTTCATTCACTGTTTAGTATTTAATAAGTATTTAGGGTTCGGTAAGCTAGTATTTAATGAGTACTTGGGGTTTAGTGAATGTTTAGTGTTTAATTAATGTTTAGGATTAAGTGAGTGTTTGGTGAATGTTTACTGAGTGTTTGGGGTATAATGAATATTTAGTAAATTTAGTATTTCAAGTGTTTAATGAGCATTTAGTGTATAGTGATTTGTCCTAAGTTTGAGCTAGTGAGTGTTGGGTATTCAGAGTGTTATTTGAGAGTGTGTGTGAGTGTATGTTAAGTGTGTGTGTGTGTGTATAGTGAATGTATGCAAGTGTGAGTGCTTACTGAGTAAGTGCATTGTGAGTGTTGGTGGTTAGTGATTGTACATTACTGTTTAGTTAGTGCTTCGCTACCATATGCAAAGAAAGTACTGCATTTACACAGGAACCATTTATGATTGACACTGCTTAGATCCAAGAGCAGATGCTTAGGCCTGACCACAATGGTTGGAGTTCTTAGGTGTGTTTTCATAATCTAATTTTTCTCTGTGAAATTGGGTCGAATAATAATAATAATAATAATAATAATAATAATAATGATAATGATAATATAAAAAATAATAATAATAATAATATAATAATAACTAATAATAATGAATAATAATAATAATAATGATAATAATAATAATAATATAATAATAATAACAATAATAATAATAATAATAATAATAAAGATTTAAAAAAGTAATAGTAATAAAATATAGTACTAAGAGCTGGACCGAGACCTTCTAATATGGCCTTCCGAAGTCACTCTCGGCAGGGAGATCGCTACTCCAGTGATTGACGCCCTATGCCTTGCACACAGCTGACAAATTTACACATTCGGTTGTCAAATTTTTATGACTGTTGGAGACGCATTATAAATCATATTAACAATGGTAAATGCATTGAACAGACGTGAGGATATAATATGATGTTAGTGCCTGTCTACTGGATATAATGAACAAATAAAGAAAAAAATTACTAGGGAGAACTTTAGCCGGATAATGGTCGTCAAAGCCAGCATCGATAGAATGTATTGAAACGCATTACATAGGCTGCCTGTGGTGCGTGCCGGCGGGAAGTTAAGAGACAAACGCACTCTGAATATATATGGTACCTGATACTTGGTGATAGTGTACAGATTAATTTGAGTGAGGCAGCCGAAAATAAGTGGACTATTAGATAACTGACATGATATTATAGGCCTACTTAATTTGGGAGTCAGGAGCTCCAAGTTGTATGATCGTCAACTTCGGGAGGGGGAATAAAATGGGGGAAAATGTTTTAATCTTTATAGTTAGCTTATCCTGAACAATTCATTCACATCTCTTTGTGAATGTGCGGGTGTTAAAACGGCTCTTTATGATGGGACTTTGGTCTTAATATCAATCGAATTCCCATACCCGATAAAAATTTCATTTCATCCACACGAACCAACAGCAACTAAAGAACAATTCATTTATGGTAAGACAGTTGTGGGCTACGAACCTCGACATGGCTGCAGTGTCCTAACTATAGGCAAGAAAAGAAAATGACCAAAGACGCTATTAAAGCGAGAATACTTATCTTACATTTCTTTTTTTAGAGGAACTGAGAGTGGCACCATATGACTGGTTTAATTATTGGCATCATATGACTGGTTTAATTATTCAAAAATGGCTCAGCACACATACTTGTAGCTGTTTGCCAATTGTGACCCCCTCCCATTATTCAGATAAAATACTTTCTGTGTGAAGTAGTAACTCCAAACCAAAGAATAGTGTGCATCTATATATAGTATATATATATGTATATATATATATATATATATATAATATATATATTATATATATATATATATATATATATATATATCTATATATACACACACATATAAATATGTGTGTGTGTGTGTGTGTGAAACTATAGAAAGTAGACCAAGCCTAGGAAGTCTCACACAGTTTTTATATAGATGTGATGGAATTAATGAAGTTAAATATTCCATACTTCAATAGGAATTTTAAAAAATAACTCCGGCAGTAATTCTTATCCTGAAACATCACAATATTTCTTGAATTTTTTGCCTTTTACATTTTATCAGGCTCACGATTTTCAGATACTTACCATATTTCTATTATCAATATTGCCTATGATAGATTTTGAAATATTTCAAGGTGTCCCACCTCTCCCTTCCAATCGTAGGTTATGTCTGTGAAATGGTAACCACCCCCACTAAAATGTCTGGCATTAACATCACAGCATTCTAGATATGAAGTGCTATTGTGGTACAAATTTTACTTTGCATCTCCAATGTTGGATGCAGATCCTCTCTCCCCCTCCCTCTCCCCCTCCCTACTCGTTGAGGGGTGTCTGCCAGAGGGCAACGATCCTCAAAATGTCTGTCATTACCACCACAGTACTCTGAGATGTGCAGTGCTATTGTAGTACAAATTATACTTAATATCTCCAATGTTGGATGCAGTTCCTGGCTCCCCCTCCCCCTCCCCCCCACTCGTTGTGGGGTGCCTGTCAGGGGGAAACCACCCACTAAAATATCTGTCATTACCACTGCAGTACTCTAGGAAGTGCAGTGCTATTGTAGTACAAATTTTACTTGGTGTCTCCGATGTTGGATGGAGATCCTGTCTCCCCTCCCTTCCCCGTCCCCCCACTCGTTGTGGTTGTCTCTCAGGGGGTAACCTACCCACTAAAATGTCTGGTATTACCACCACAGTACTCTAGGATGTGCAGAACTATTGTAGTACAGCTTTTTTTACTTGTATCTCCATGTTAGATGCAGATCCTGTCTCCCCCTCCCCCTCCCCACTCGTTGTGGGGTGTCTGTCAGGGGGTAACCACCCACTAAAATGTCTGGCATTACCATCACAGCATTCTACGATGTGCAGTGCAATTGTAGTACAAATTTTACTTGGTATCTCCAATGTTGGATGCAGATCCTGCCTCCCCCTCCCCACTCGTTGTGGGGCGTCTGTCAGGGGGTAACCACCCACTAAAACGTCTGTCATTACCACCACAGTATTCTAGGATGTGCAGTGCTATTGCAGTGTAAATTTTACTCGGTATCTCCTAAGTTGGATCTAGATCCAATTAACCCCCCCTTTTCAGTGCGTCTGTCAGGGGGAACCAACCCTCCAAAATGTCTGTCACTGGTATTCTATAATCAGTAGAGTCTGCAGATATATTATATATTAGTTTCATCTGGTATCTCATATATTGGATCTAGACCCAAAATCTAACGAGCAATTAGTGGTGCTTGTTAAGTAAGCCACCCATATATTTTCGGCAGACGGTCAGTTTCACAGTTTACAAGTCTACTCCTAAATTCTGGTAGGGGTTACAGTCGGTATCTCGTTCGTTGTATCTCAACGGTCCGGGCTGCCGCTCTACTACTGTCCCATAACAAAAACTTCCGTGAGCTGAGAAATTTTCAGGCCGCAAGGCAAGGGACTTCCTGAGGAAGGATTATGAGCGATGCTTTAGAAATAGGTCTGTCAGGTTGCTCATTCTTTTTCTCTTTCTATTTTTTATTTCTTCCTATTCTTTTATTTTCCCTCTCTGAATTTCTGAGTGTATTCTCTTATACAAGTCCTTGTTACATCTCCGTTATTATTCAAATTCATTCCTCTTCCTTAGTTCACAATTCTCTTCCTCTTCCTTACCACGTCAAACAGTACTCATTCAATTCAGAATGTTGCTTTGCTTCGCCAAATATTTGTTCATTCTTGCATATTTTTTGCATCACTCACACATTTCTTTTCTTCTCGTTAGTCTTCTCAATTCGTCTTTGTTTAAGAAAAAAAGAAGAAAAAAAACGAACCATGAAGCTCTTACCTGCATATAAAGGAAGCTCGTTCAGATAGCATAATTGTGTAGCGGAAAACGGCTGGTTCCAATAAAAGTCGCTTTAGGTAAAGTTGTCTGGCGCGAATTCGGTATTTGAGAGCGTAGGAATCGTTGCCAGGATTCACGTTAAGTAGAAGATGAGGTCAATGCATGCAAACGTTTGCCTCACGGAATATTCTTCTGCCGTTTTCACTTTAGTTACTTGAGACGATAGGACTGCTTTTGTCAATAATCAAGGCTCAAATCTCAGGCGGGAAAACAAGTGAAACAGAGGTTATAATATGTTGCTAGCCAAATCAGTACATTGGCTAACACAAAATAAAACGATGTGAAAGAGAAGAGTGACGTAAACAACAAGTAACAAAGACTACAACTATCTACAACAATAAAACGCTACAAAACAAAAAACAGACAAATATTGTAACAAACAAACAACATTTATAACGATCAAAACTTGAAAACAACGAACAACAAATATAACGATCAAAAAGGTCAAAACAAAACAAAATTAAAACGATCAATAGGAGTAAAAAAACAACAATTATAACAATAAAAATGGGAAAACAGCAAAAAATCAATGATTATAACGATTAATAAAATGGTAAAACAACAAAAAACAGAGGCAATAACGATCATAAAGATTACTTCTTTTCATGCTTCTTTATTCATTATTATTGTTTTACCTTCACGAAAGACTATCTTGAAGAACCTTTTAACAGTAATTGCCTAAAATTTACAGCGAACATTTAGAACTCTAAAATTTATCACTTAAAATTAGCGTGATCTTATCACCGTGTCATTAAAAAAATAAGTCACTGTATCACCTTAACATTTACAACTAATTTTTTTACTTAACATTTGCAACTAATTTTTTTAAAACTTATATTGGTTTATGCTGGGAAATGTTTTGGAATGATACATTGCCCTTTGAACGTCAAACTAATGATATAAAGTGCATTTGTATACTTTATTTTATTGTGAAATCGTAACTCATGGTTTCAGTGATATACTTTAGCTTACAATTGTCATATAAACGAACTGCACAATCCTATATGAAAAGTAATATGTACTTCTTATGTTCAGCACAAATACTCATGGAGGAATAAAATTCTACGTTCGGTGTAGCTTTCGTCCAGCCCGGGGTTAGCATGTATCACCACTGGCCATATTTACGTTCATGCACAATAAATGCTCTTTGGCTTGAACCTCAAAAGAGAAGATGGCGTTTCCAGAACAGACGTTGTTGCCTCAACTCTTTCTCATATCACTGCCAATTTCGGATGATGACGTCAGATTCCCCCATAAATGACAATCACACTGGGTTCGTTGACTTAGAGAATAAGATAGAATCTGCAGATGATTTCATTTAGTGTGCGTGTGTGTGAGAGAGAGAGAGATAATACCAGACCGAAGTCAACATTATTATCTATATTTATTTGCCTGTTAATATTAATGACCACATTATTTTCTGCCAAGTCTGGGTCCTTCCTCAAAGTTTAACAAGTAACAATTAATTAAAGATAGTGAAAAAAGATCATTTAACTATTTTTTTTTATTCTTAATTTACTGTTTACAACTTTCCTCTCCAGTCATTCCACCTTAATCTCCTTGGAGGATCCAGTGCAAGACCTTTCAAAGGACGACAGAGCACCAACCAACATACTTTCTAATCTTCATTTAGGAAGACACACTTGGAGTGATAATCGCCTTATCACAAACGTTGACATGACACCAGTTCATTAGACGCAAAAGGGGAGATTTATGTTCAAATTAGTTTGTTTCCTGCTCTCTCTCTCTCTCTCTCTCTCTCTCTCTCTCTCTCTCTCTCTCTCTCTCTCTCTCTCTCTCGAACAAAACTGGAATATGCTATAAAAACACACAAACAAATAAAGGTGGAATGTGCGAGAAAAAACGCCAATACCTATCGAACATTGATATCTCTCTCTCTCTCT